>NC_135990.1:899956-1034956 GCF_053455715.1 Rhinoraja longicauda
TCTCTCCCCTCTCTCACCCTCTATCTCTCCCCTCTCTCACCCTCTATCTCTCCCCTCTCTCTCTCTCTCTCTCTCTCTCTCTCTCTCTCTCTCTCTCTCCCTCTCTCTCTCCCTCTCTCTCCCTTTCTCTCTCCCTTTTCTCTCTCCCTCTCTCTCTCCCTCTCTATCTCCCTCCTCTATCTCCCCCTGCCTCTCCCCCTCCCTTCTCTCACACTCTCTCATTGTCATTCCTCCCATCTCTCTCTCTCTCCTCTTTTCTGTTTTCACCCGGGGGAATCCGAGTTCACGCTGTCGTGCGAACTCCACACAGACAGCACCCGCGGTCAGGATCGAACCCGGGTCTCTGGCGCCCTGAGGCAAGCAACTCTACCGCTGCGCCACCGCGCCTCCCTCTAAAATGTGTGTTGTTTATACAGAGGGTGGTGGGTGTCAGGAACAGGCTGCCAGGGCTGGTGGTGGAGACGGATACGATAGTGGTGTTTAAGAGGCTTTTGGATAAGAACATGGAGATATCTCTGACACTTTACATCTATTTTTGAAGCAAATCGCTGTGATTTGCAGTTGCAACGCCTGAAGTGGTATTCACTGTGACTCTTGTTCTGTTCCACAGAGGTTCCGTTTTTGTGGTGACCTGGACTGTCCCGACTGGGTTTTTGGCCGAAATCAGCACCTTGGCTAAAGTGGTTGAGTATCTATCTTGGACCTCTGCGTGCTACGATGTTCACTCTGCTCTGCCTGTCAACCAAGTCATCATCCCAGCAAAGTGTAGGAAGGAACTGCAGATAGACACAAAATGCTGGAGTAACTCAGCGGGACAGGCAGCATCTCTGGAGAGAAGGAATGGGTGACGTTTTGGGTCGAGACCCTTCTTCAGCCTTCAGACCCCAGTCTGAAGAAGGGTCTTGACCCTTGGGTATGGGGAGAAGGCAGGAACGGGGTACTGATTGAGAATGATCAGCCATGATCACATTGAATGGCAGTGCTGGCTCGAAGGGCCGAATGGCCTCCTGCACCTATTGTCTATTGTCCATCCTTTTGTATCTATCTTCGGATTAAACCAGCATCTGCACTTCCTTCCTACACATCATTCTGGAAAGCCTCCTTTGCACCCTTTCCAAAGCCTCCACATTGGTTTTAGTTTTGGTACAACTCGATAGAGCTGCTGCCTCACAGTGCCAGAGACCCTGGTTTCATCCTGACCTCGGGTGCTGTCTGTACGGAGTTTGCATGTTCTCCCCGTGACCTGCGTGGGTTTTCTCCGGGTGCTCCGGTTTCCTCCCACATCCCAAAGACGTGCAGGTTTGTAGATTAGTTGGCCCTCCTAGTTTGTAGGACGTGGAAGTTGGATAATGTAGATTGAGTGCACGGGCAGTCATAGGTCACCATGGTCTCGGTGAACCTGATTCCATGCTGTATCTCTAAACTAAACTAAAATAAAACTATGTGGGGCAGAGTACTAAAATAGACACAGAAAGCTGGAGTAACTCAGCGGGACAGGCAGCATCTCTGGAGAGAAGGAAAGGGTGACATTTCGCAGCGGTAGAGTTGCTGCCTTACAGCGAATGCAGCGCCGGAGACTCAGGTTCGATCCTGACTACGGGCGCCGTCTGTACGGAGTTTGTACGTTCTCCCCGTGACCTGCGTGGGTTTTCTCCGAGATCTTCGGTTTCCTCCCACACTCCAAAGACGTACAGGTTTGTAGGTTAATTGGCTGGGCAAATGTTTTTTAAAATTGTCCCTAGTGGGTGTAGGATAGTGTTAATGTGCGGGGATCGCTGGGGCGGCGCGGACCCCGGTGGGCCGAAGGGCCTGTTTCCGCGCTGTATCTCTAAATCTAAAAATCGAAACAAGACCCATCTTCAGACTGAAGGTATATACTTCGATACCTTCAAACATGGGTCTGGTACTGTTTGTTAAAGATTAATATTAAAGACAAACCAAACGAATTAAAATCCCACGATATGGAGTACAGGTTGGAATAATACCGAGAGCTTTGTTTTGCTGATGTTTAACGGTGTAATTTGTTTTGTGCTGCACCTTCAGTAGCAGAGGGTTTCACATTCAAGGTGGAATGGGCAATCGGTGTGTGAGGTGAGAGTGCGATGCTCACTGACTGTGTGGTTCTCCAGTCCTCTAACGCCGTTGTTTTTATCCTTGCAGTCGTCTGTGAAGATAAAGCTGCTCTGTGTCCAGGTACTGAGAGATCTCCTGGGAGATGGGATCGATGTAAGGACCATTTTGTTTTTGCAAGTATGATGGCGTGGTCTTTGAAGCTGAGGGTTTAAAGGGGAGGGGAGGGGATGGGATTGGGGAGGGTGGGTGGGTGTGGGTTCAGTAGTCATTGCCACATCTGATGGAAAGCTTCTTTACCATTTGTGCAGATTTTCTGGCTTTGATTGAATGGAACAGCTGCATTGATTACGGTTTACTGCGTTTGTTCAGTGTACAGACACCATCTGGCTCCTTAACCTGCACCAGCCCACACCAGCTCCTGATTACACACTTCTAGCCATTCTGTTGCTGTTAAGTCCAAACCCTGCCACCAACTTGATTATCAACATGTGCCATCTTTTGCAAATGGCCTAGAGTGTACAACTGTAGGTAGACACAAAATGCTGGAGTAACTCAGTGGGTCAGGCAGCATCTTGGGAGAGAAGGAATGGGTGACGTTTCGGGTCGAGACCCTTCTTCAGACTGAAAATCTGTACAGGTCATCTGTAAATGTTCTAGTGCAGTTTGTGGTGACTTGCAGCCGTTCTAGAGAGTACAGTGCAGGGCATGTTCTGGAGAGCAATGTGGACCATGTGTAAATGTTCTAGACTGTGTTGTGTAGATCACCGGCAAACGTTCTAGAGTACAGTGTGGGTCACTGGCAGGCATTCTAGAGTATACCGAGTGGGTCACCAGCAAATGTTCTAGAGTACAGTGCATGTCACTGACAACTGTTATCGGGTGTAAACATGTCATCTTCTGTGGACATTCTAGAATAGTGTAGGCCACCTTTTATGGATGTTGTCAGTATGCAGTGTAGGTTCACCTTCTGTAGATATGCACCATCAATGCCAGGCACCTTCTGTGAATCTTCCAGAGCTGCTGATATAACATCTTATAGAAACATATAAAATTATAAAAGGACCGGACAAGCAGGAAAAATGTTCCCAATGTTGGGCGAGTCCAGAACCAGGGGCCACAGTCTTAGAATAAAGGGGAGGCCGTTTAAAACTGAGGTGAAGAAGGAACTTTTTCACCCAGAGAGTTGTGAATTTGTGGAATTCCCTGCCACAGAGGGCAGTGGAGGCCAAATCACCGGATTTAAGAGAGAGTTAGATAGAGCTGTAGGAGCTAGTGGAATCAAGGGATATGGGGAGAAGGCAGGCATGGGTTATTGATTGTGGATGATCAGCCATGATCACAATGAATGGTGGTGCAGGGCCGAATGGCCTCCTCCTGCACCTATTTTCTATGTTTCTATGTACAGGTGTCATTAGGACTGGTACTAATATTACAAACATTAAAAAGAATCAATGGAATAAAAAGCTAAATAACTTCCCTTGGCCACGTAATCTCCTTTCCCACTTATAACAAGCTTGACCTTTTTTTATTATCAAAAAATATATTCAATTATTTAAAAACAATATTTAAAATGGAACAAAACAAAACGAACCCACCACCAGAATACAATACAAACAAATATATCAAATTAAACTATTATACCCAAGGATTTATTCACAAAATGCTGGAGTAACTCAGCAGGTCAGGCAGCATCTCGGGAGAGAAGGAATGGGTGACGTTTCGGGTCGAGACCCCTCTTCAGACTGATGTCAGGGGGGCGGGACAAAAGTATGACAAAAGTCCCGCCCCCGACATCAGTCTGAAGAAGGGTCTCGACCCGAAACGTCATCAATTCCTTCTCTCCCGAGATGCTGCCTGACCTGCTGAGTTACTCCAGCATTTTGTGAATAAATCGATTTGTACCAGCATCTGCAGTTATTTTCTTATACTATTATACCCAAGCTCGGCCATTGGCAGTGGTTGCATGGTTTTAGTGTTTGTGATGTTGCGGTTAAATACAGTGAGCTTGAGATGAAGTTTATTTTCAGTCATGTATGAGACCTGCTTTAAACGGACTCGTGTTTTTGCATTCACACCTTATTCAACTTGATGTTTCCTCACAATAATTTACTGTCTGTTATCTCTCTAATTGCAGTACGAGAAGATTACAAAACTAACTGCAGATGCCAAGTTTGGTATGTCTACCCCTTCAAACATAGTGATTAGCTTTGCCGTGTTGGAGTCATTAAAATATATGGTGACTTTTGACTGTGTTAAAAAATATTAATAACATTCCATACTACATGCTCTTGTGTGCAAGAGGATTGATGCCTAAATCCGACATGCAGGATAAGCTGTGTGTGATGTGAATCTGGTGAGCAAGCAGCATCAAACCCACCATTAAAGCATTAATGAATATGTAAGCACCATCGATCTAGTCACACGTCCTACGTAGCTTACAGACACCCTGCACATGTGAACAAGCATTCGGGAGACGGGCAGAGTGGACGGGTGATTGATTTGCCGTGGGGTGAAGTAACCTCCATCTTGGTGGGAATGGGCCGTTTACACATGCGCCTCACTGCGCCAGAGAACGTAGAACTGTACAGCACGGGAACAGGCCCTTCGGCCCACAATGTCTGTGCCGAACGTGATGCCAAGTTAAACGGATCCATAATCCCTCTATTCCTTGCACTTCCACGTGCCTCTCTAAAGGCCACTTAAATGCCACTGTTGGTTTGATCCCGACCTCCGGCACGGTCAGTATGGAGTTTCCTCAATAAACTGTCCCCAGTGTGTAGGGAGTGGATGAGAAAGTGGGATAGCATGGAACTGGTGATTGATGGTTAGTATGAGCTCAGTGGGCCGAAGGGCCAGTTTCCATGCTGTATCTATAAACTAAACTCAACTAAACATACTGGAGATACTTGGGTCAGAAGAACCTTTGGAAGGAGGAGCAGTCAATGTCAGATCAGTGGACGGTCGTTGCCATAAATGCTGCCTGCCTCAAGTTGAGCAGTTTAATGCAGATGTGCAGGGCAGTATGGTGGGGGCCTTGAATGCGTTGCCAGGGCTGGAGGTGGAGGCAGGTACCATGGTGGTGTTTAAGAGGCTTTCAGAGAAGTCCAGAGAATAGAGGGGGGTGGATCATATCATATCATATCATATCATATATATACAGCCGGAAACAGGCCTTTTCGGCCCACCAAGTCCGTGCCGCCCAGCGATCCCTGCACATTAACACTATCCTACACCCACTAGGGACAATTTTTACATTTACCCAGCCAATTAACCTACATACCTGTACGTCTTTGGAGTGTGGGAGGAAACCGAAGATCTCGGAGAAAACCCACGCAGGTCACGGGGAGAACGTACAAACTCCTTACAGTGCAGGCAGATGAGATTGGTTTAACTTGGCATGATGTTTGGCAAAGACTTTGTGCGCTGAAGGGCCTGTTCCTGTGCTGTACTGTTCTATGACAATAGACAATAGGTGCAGGAGTAGGCCATTCGGCCCTTCGAGCCAGCACCACCATTCAATGTGATCATGGCTGATCATTCTCAATCAGTACCCCGTTCCTGCCTTCTCCCCATACCCCCTGACTCCGCTATCCTTAAGAGCTCTATCTAGCTCTCTCTTGAATGCATTCAGAGAACTGGCCTCCACTGCCTTCTGAGGCAGAGAATTCCACTGTATTTACAGCATGTGGTGTTCCTTGCTGTAGAGAGTAAAACACTAATGATTTTTACTTGGTATTTTTAAATACCCACCTAGTTTATTTTGTGTATGTGGTGCAGTAAAATGAATCATTGCAAAGTTCATTTGGTACCTATCAGCATTTAATGCAGTCTAACTTGTTGGATTGCAGACTCCAGCGATATTAAAGCCACAGTTGCCGTGCTCAACTTTATACTGTCAAGTGCTGGCAAGTATGGAGTTAATGGAGAGTCATTGTCCAGCGAACTGCAACAACTTGGTCTGCCCAAAGGTACGGTTTCTCCAACCTGTCACACTGCCCGAGGTTTAAGAAGCTTCCTTTTTGTTTTAATCTGCATTAAACCTGAAGCTATGTAGGAAGGAACTGCCAACTTGTTCCTCTACAGGTAAAGGTACTTCAAACTTTACCTATGGTAGACACAAAATGCTGGAGTAACTCAGCAGGACAGCGATAAGGAAGTGTTAGGTGTTTGAAGTAAACTTATTTTCTAAAGTTCGTAACTCTGTGATCATGTATTATTTTCCTTTTCTGTTACGTTGATAGAATAAAAATGGCATATTAACCAATACAACATTATACAAAAATTTGTGGGAGTTCAGTCTCGGTTCTGTGATGTGTAGGAAGGAACTACAGATGCTGGTTTACACCGAAGATAGACACAAAATGTTGGAGTAACTCAGCGAGTCAGGCAGCATTTTTGGATAGAGGGAATGGGTGACGTTTTGGGTCGAGACCCTTCTTTAGACCTGAAGCTAGTGGGTCTGTGGTTCCCACTGATGGATGGATGGCTATGGTGATGTCCATGGATGTATCTCTGAGGAATTACACTAGTGGCCCAGCTGGTAGCACAGCCTCCTCACACCGCCACTGACCCGGGTTCCATCCTGACCACCCTGTGTGGAGTTCGCACGTTCTCCCTGGGACCACATGGGTTTCCTCCGGGTGCTCCAGGTTCCTCGCGCATCCCAAAGACGTGCGAGCTTGTGGGTTAACTGGCTTTTGTAAATTGCCCCTAGAGTGTAGGGAGTGGATGAGAAGGTGGGATAACATGTGAACAGGTGATCGATGGTCGGCGTGGACTCGGTGGGCCAAAGGGCCTGTTTTCATGCTGTATAATCTAAACTAAACATACCGTACCTGTAAACCAGTTGGAAAAAACCCTTCACAGCTATCTTAACCCTGCTCTTATGCATTCAGAGATTCTGAATTATATTCATAAAGATTTAAATTACTAAAAATCAATAGAACCATAATATATATATATTTTTTAAATGAAACGCCAATTAAAATTAATTAAGTATTCTTCTCTGAGCTATTCCTTTCCATTGTAATTGATTTTTGTTAGGTCTAAACTAGACTATCATATGTTGAAAGACTGGAGCGACTAGGCTTGTATACACTGGAATTTAGAAGGATGAGAGGAGATCTTATCGAAACGTATAAGATTATTAAGGGGTTGGACACGTTAGAGGCAGGAAACATGTTCCCAATGTTGGGGGAGTCCAGAACAAGGGGCCACAGTTTAAGAATAAGGGGTAGGCCATTTAGAACTGAGATGAGGAAAAACTTTTTCAGTCAGAGAGTTGTGAATCTGTGGAATTCTCTGCCTCAGAAGGTAGTGGAGGCCAATTCTCTGAATGCATTCAAGAGAGAGCTGGATAGAGCTCTTAAGGATAGCGGAGTCAGGGGGTATGGGGAGAAGGCAGGAACGGGGTACTGATTGAGAATGATCAGCCATGATCACATTGAATGGCGGTGCTGGCTCGAAGGGCCGAATGGCCTCCTCCTGCACCTATTGTCTATTGTCTATAAGTTAGGAAAAAGTTACCCTTCAGGTTCCTATTAAATCTTTCCCCTCACCTTGGACTTGTGTCCTCTGGTTCACCATTCCCCTACTCTGAACAAGAGAATCTGTGCATCTACCTGATCAATTCCATTACTGGAAACATCCTCCCCACATCCACTCTATCCAGGCCTTTCATAATTCAGCATGTTTTAATGAGATCACCCCTCATCTTTCTAAACTATTTTATCAGAACTGATTTTTGTAATTGATCAGGAGTATCTCAGCAGGACGCTGAGTTACTCCAGCACTTTGTGTCTTATCTTCGGTGTAAACCAGCATCTGCAGTTCCTTCCTACATATATTGTTATTTGTCCTTTGTGACAAATTTCTGACAGATCCATTTTGATTTGGAGCTGCCCCTGTTCTAATCCCACTGACATACACAGCTATGATTTAAGTAATTTTTAACTTTGTGTTAATATTGACCAGATTAAAGGTAAACGCTTATTGGGAGTGTTTCGGTTTGTCGACGACGTTGGTTTGAATTGGTGCAGAACTTGCCATTGGCTTTTTATAAAATCTTCAAAACTGGGACAAAGAGACTCCTTAACTAAACTTGCCATTTACGGTTTCAGAACATGCTGCAGCTCTTTGTAAATCCTATGAAGACAAACAGACTGCCCTTCAGGACAAACTAAAGGCGAGCAGTCTGCGATGTAAGTGGCATTTTATGATAAAGGTGGTTATTTGGACTTGATGCTTTGTGATTGTCGTCCAAAAATGGGAGAGGGCAAAATAAGGACATCTTTCGCTTTGTTTCTCAAATTAAGCCATTGACGTATTGCGTTCACTCAGTCCCAAGGGATGTGGGGAGAAAGCAGGAACGGGGTACTGATTTTGGATGATCGGCCATAATCATTGAATGGCAGTGCTGGTTCGAAGGGCCGAATGGCCTACTCCTGCACCTATTTTCTATGTTTCTGTGTCTTTCTGTACAGTAAACAAGCTGGGCTCGGTGTCATGGAGAGTGGACTACACACTGAGTTCCAGTGAGCTGAAGGAGGTCAACGAGCCAGTTGTTCACCTGAAGATGAATGTTCAGAATGTAGACACAGGCGCTGTGGAACCCACCGTGGTTTTGGTGTCGGCCGACAAGTTCAGAGTCTTACTCACAGGTGGGTTAACACAGCAACAGAGGAAAGGGCCTCAGTACTTACACCTGGCCACGCTGACAGCTTTACGTAACAGCTTCAAGTGACAGGTTCAACCTGCGCTTCTAATGACTAAATCTACTTTGTAACTTCTGCTTCAGTCTGAAGATTGGTTCTCTCCTGTCGTTTAACTTTAGTTTTTTTAATTTTTATCCTCAAGTTCAAAGCCCTTTGTGGCCTAAATAGCCATCTCCAACTACATTAGGTCATGTGATAGGAGCAGAAATAGGCCACTCGGCCCATCAAGTCTACTCCACCATTCAATCATGGCTGATCTATCTCTCCCTCCTAACCCCATTCTCCTGCCTTCTCCCCATAACCCCTGACACCCGTACTAATCAACAATCTATCTATCTCTGCCTTAAATATATCCATTGACTTGGCCTCCACAGCCTTCTTCCACAATTGTTATAACCAAATAATGAAAGGCCTAGATAGAGTGGATGTGGAGAGGATGTTACCAGTTGTTTCAGTTTAGGTTTACTGCGTGGAATCGGGGCCCTTTGGTTTAGGTTTATTATTATCACGTGTACGGAGGTACAGTGAAAAGCTTTGCTTTGCACGCTAAACAATCGGATCGGATAATACTCTCCATAAATACAATCAAATCAAGCTCACGCTCAAAGGGGAAGATACAGAGTGCAGAATATAGTTCTCAGCATTGTAGTGCACCAGTTCCAGAGACAAAGTCCAATGTCTACACTGCGGTAGAGGTGAATCGGACAGCACCCTAGCTGATGGAAGTAGTTTTCATAAGCCTGGTAACAGAGGGGAAGAAGCTGTCCCTGAGTGTGGTGGTGTGGGCTTTCAAACTCCTGCAAATTGTTTCTGGAAGAGACACCACTGTGATAATGGCTGATACCTGCTCCTGTTTCTCTCTTCTCCTCAGAACTCAAGCAAGCACAAGCACTGATGAACGCCTTGAACTAAACCGTGAGGCGCAACTATGTCCAACTTTGTCCCACGCTGTGATCTTGCTGGAGGGGCAGGAGATTGGAAACAAAGAGAGTGAATGGCCTGATGTTTTTATTAAAAGAAACCTGGTGACCTGTTGGTCCTTGTAGATGAGGTTGCTGGGGTGGTGAATCCCAGGGCACCTGTGCATTCCATTTAAACACTTATGCCAACAATGCAAAAATATGTTTGCAAGTTTGGTGGATTAGAATTTGACTGTTTATCTTAACCAAGCACTTTGCAGGGACTTGTTTGTGTCTGATGCATTAATCTTTAGCCTCGCTGTGAAAATATAACTGAACTACTCTAGACTGATCTCACAGCCTGCTTTATGTCTATTTACTCTGAAAAGGGGTCTCGACCCGAAACGTCACCTATTCCTTCTCTCCAGAGATGCTGCCTGACTTGCTGAGTAACTCCAGCTTTTTGTGTCTGTCTCCATGTCTCTCTGATCTCTGCCCTCTGATCTCTGCTCTCTGCATTGCACTCTGCTCAAACAGCTGCAGCAGATTGAATCATTGACTGCTTATTTCAGTTAAGTTTCAAGTCCATCTGACGTGAGGTGCATAGCCACCTTTGGAACATCTGTTCAGGGCAGCAGATTAGGCATCTTAACTCGAGTCTGTGTCTACAAGGATGAAATTTGGAAATATTATCCCATCACAATTGGAAGCTGAGGAATTGGGACAATGGGAATGAGCTCATCGTGTAATGCTGTGTTCCACATTGACCCACACGACCTTTGTATCCTCAATAATTCCTCCATTCATTAATCAGTCGATCAATTAATTAAACAATTAAATAAATGTCTTTATTGACTAAGTAACTAACAGTAATGGGTTGAACACATTCAGCTGCTAAAACCTATGGAGCTGTCCTTCCTGACGCTAATCTCACAGGAACGTGCAGTTAATTAGACAACCGAGAAGGGATCTGCTTTTTCTGGATGTAGTACTTGTTTGATAGGGAAGGTGCTGATGTGAAGAAGGGTCCCAACCTGAAACGTCACCTATCCATTTTCTCCAGGGATGCTGGCTGACCCGCTGAGTTACTCCAGCTGTTTGCGTCTTATCTTTGTTATCGTCCAGCATCTGCCGTTGTTACATAGTGTTTCTGGTCACAGTTGAAGATCTTTTGAGTATTCCAATTCACCGACCGCTAGGTTTATGCTATGCACAGATTTTTTTTTCTTTCGGTTTTCAGCTCAAATGCCGAAAAGATGTTATTGCGGCCAAACTGGAATTCATGTTAAGTGCCGCCCAGCTAATTAATGGCAGTGTGTCAACATAAATTGTGAAAATAAAGTTTTAAGTTTGTCGGAACTGCGTTTTGTTTTATTGGATTGGTTTATCATATCATATCATATAATATATATACAGCCGGAAACAGGCCCTTTCGGCCCACCAAGTCCGTGCCAATAGACAATAGACAATAGACAATAGGTGCAGGAGTAGGCCATTCAGCCCTTCGAGCCAGCACCGCCATTCAATGCGATCATGGCTGATCACTATCAATCAGTACCCCGTTCCTGCCTTCTCCCCATACCCCCTCACTCCGCTATCCTTAAGAGCTCTATCCAGCTCTCTCTTGAAAGCATCCAACGAACTGGCCTCCACTGCCTTCTGAGGCAGAGAATTCCACACCTTCACCACCCTCTGACTGAAAAAGTTCTTCCTCATCTCCGTTCTAAATGGCCTACCCCTTATTCTCAAACTGTGGCCCCTTGTTCTGGACTCCCCCAACATTGGGAACATGTTATCTGCCTCTAATGTGTCCAATCCCCTAATTATCTTATATGTTTCAATAAGATCCCCCCTCATCCTTCTAAATTCCAGTGTATACAAGCCCAATCGCTCCAGCCTTTCAACATACGACAGTCCCGCCATTCCGGGAATTAATCTAGTGAACCTACGCTGCACGCCCTCCATAGCAAGAATATCCTTCCTCAAATTTGGAGACCAAAACTGCACACAGTACTCCAGGTGCGGTCTCACCAGGGCCCGGTACAACTGTAGAAGGACCTCTTTGCTCCTATACTCAACTCCTCTTGTTACGAAGGCCAACATTCCATTGGCTTTCTTCACTGCCTGCTGAACCTGCATGCTTCCTTTCATTGACTGATGCACTAGGACACCCAGATCTCGTTGAACTCCCCCTCCTCCTAACTTGACACCATTCAGATAATAATCTGCCTTTCTATTCTTACTTCCAAAGTGAATAACCTCACACTTATCTACATTAAACTGCATCTGCCATGTATCCGCCCACTCACACAACCTGTCCAAGTCACCCTGCAGCCTTATTGCATCTTCCTCACAATTCACACTACCCCCCAACTTAGTATCATCTGCAAATTTGCTAATGGTACTTTTAATCCCTTCGTCTAAGTCATTAATGTATATCGTAAATAGCTGGGGTCCCAGCACCGAACCTTGCGGTGCCGCCCAGCGATCCCCGCACATTAACACTATCCTACACACACTAGGGACAATCTGCTCTTCGTTCCTTAGTCACCTGTTTGTCTGCTTTTCACCACAGGCTTTTGTCATCCCCTCACCTGCATTGGCCTATCCTCCCACTCCTACCCCTCTTGTCCAGCTTCTCCCCCAATCTAACATCAGTCTGATGAAGGGCCCCAACCCTCCTTGTGTCCATTCCCTCCCCCACGCTGCCTGGCCCGCTGAGTTCCTCCAGCACTTTGTATTTTGCTCAAAATTCTGCAGCGTCTGCAGTTCCTTATCCCTCCATTTACTCAAAAGGACACAAGGTGCTGGATTGTCTCAGCGGGTTTAGATTTAGATACAGCGCGGAAACAGGCCTTTCGGCCCACCGAGTCCGCGCTGCCCAGCGATCCGCGCACATTAACACTATCCTACACACACTAGGGACAATTTTTACATTTACCCAGTCAATTAACCTACAAACCTGTACGCCTTTGGAGTGTGGGAGGAAACCGAAGATCTCGGAGAAAACCCACGCAGGTCACGGGGAGAACGTACAAACTCCAGCATGGAAACAGGCCCTTTGAGTCCATGCCAACCACAATCACCCATTCACTAGTTCTATCATACACACCAGGGACAATTTACAGAAGCCAATTAACCTACGAACCTCCACACCTTTGGAGTCATAGAGTGACACAGTGTGGAAACAGGTCCTTCGGCCCAACTTGCCCACAAGTTGGGAGAAAATCGGAGTACCCGGAGAAAACACACACAGTCACAGGGAGAATGTGCAAACTCCGTACAGCGGCTCAGGCAGCATCTCTGGAGAACATGGATAGGTGACTTCAAGAAGGGTCTCAACTTAAAAGGTTGCCTATCCATGTTCTTCAGAGATGCTGCTTGGCCCACTGAGTTACTCCAGCACTTTTGCTTATTAAGCGGCATCTGCAGTTCCTTGTTTTTCAATCTCCTCTTTGGCAACATTTGCAAACAGGTCCTTGTTGCTTTGGGATGTTGCTGTGTGCCACAAATGGACTGCCACGCGACCTGTGCAACAGTTTGAAAGGCATCTGCTTCCCTCCGAAACGCAGCGAGCACCCAGGTAGTGAAGCTGAATAACTTTAGGATTGTAGGAGACGAGGAAAAACGTTTTCACTCAGAGAGTTGTGAATCTGTGGAATCTGTGGAATTCTCTGCCTCAAAAGGCAGTGGAGGCCAATTCTCTGAATGCATTCAAGAGAGAGTTAGATAGAGCTGTTAATGATAGCGGAGTCAGGGGGTATGGGGAGAAGGCAGGAACGGGATACTGATTGAGAATGATCAGCCATGATCACATTGAATGGCGGTGCTGGCTCGAAGGGCTGAATGGCCTCCTCCTGCACCTATTGTCAATAATTACCCTTAATTCCCTGATTGCTGTCCTAGAATATTATACTTGATTGTTTCATTGCTGTTGTAGGATTGTAAGTCTTTGCAGAAAGCTATTATCCTTAATTCTCTGAGTGTTATTGGATTGCAAGTCTTTGCTGAATATTACACTTGATTGTTTCACTGTTCGTGTAGGTTCTTCACAGAATGTTGTTCCTTTTGATTCTCTGTTATCGGATTGCAAGTCTGCAGAATTGTATTGTACTTCATTCTCTCTATAAAGGAGTGTTATTTTATTCACGAGGATAGGCACAAAAAGCTGGAGTAACTCAGCAGGACAGGCAGCATCTCTGGAGAGAAGGAATGGGTGATGTTTCAGGTCGAGACCCATTCCTTCTCTCCAGAGATGCTGCCTGTCCCGCTGAGTTACTCCAGCATTTTGTGTCTGTCTTCGGTTTAAACCAACATCTGCAGTTCCTTCCTGCACATACTGTAGGCAGGGAAACCCTGCTCCTTCCTTTAACACCGACGTTAAGTTGCTGTAAGTACACTACAAGTAGTATATGCAGTAACACTACAAGTAGTATATGCAGTAACACTACAAGTAGTATATGCAGTAACACTACAAGTAGTATATGCAGTAACACTACAAGTAGTATATGCAGTAACACTACAAGTATGCAGTAACACTACAAGTATGCAGTAACACGACAAGTATGCAGTAACACGACAAGTATGCAGTAACACTACAAGTATGCAGTAACACTACAAGTATGCAGTAACACTACAAGTATGCAGTAACACTACAAGTACCAGGCTGCATTACTGAGGAAGTGAAACCCTCACTTTGAGCAGAGAGGAAGAGACGCCGGGAATTAGCTGCGGTTCGTTCATACTAAAGGCTGCATTGCAATGTTGCAGGCTTGGTGTTTATTTTGATTGCACTGATCATTTCCATGCGTGCCTGTAATCTTGTTTAGATGCAAACTTGCTCCATTTAACTGCGCGTCCAGGCAGCTTTGTAACAGATTGCCCGTGAGCACACGCCTGCAACTAATCCCACGTTGTGTGTATCAGGACAAGAGTGAACTTTGCAGAGAGTCCAGGACCTCATTTTGGAAAGGTATCTCGTTTAAGGTTTGAACCTTTCGGGTTTATTCGACAGGTTGCTGTCCGGGTTGTTATATGTGCTGTGCTGGGGTATTTGTGGGGAGCTTGGTGCTTTAAATGTGGACACATAAACATAAACATATGATACTGGTGTGGACACATAAACAAAAAGGTGGAGCAACTCAGCGGGACAGGCAGCATCTCAAGTCAAGTCTACTTTATTTGTCACATACACATACAAGATGTGAATGATCAGCCATGATCAGTGCGTGCTACTTACTGTATGTTTCATTTACTACAAAAAAATTAGTACCTAATCAGATGTACAGCACTTTGGTCAACGTGGGTTGTTTTTAAATGTGCTATACAAATAAAATGGACTTGACTTGACTTGACATTGAATGGTGGTGCTGGCTCGAAGGGCTGAATGGCCTCCTCCTGCACCTATTGTCTATTGTCTATATTGTAGACTCTATAAGATGTGCAGTGAAATGAAAGTGGCCACGCCTGCGGATTGTGCTAAACTACAAACAGAATATAATTTTTTTTAACACAAAAAATAAATTAATACAGTAAATTAAATTAGTCCCTGGTGATATGAGAGTTAACAGTCCTGATGGCCTGTGGGAAGAAACTCCATCTCATCCTCTCTGTTTTCACAGCGTGACAGCGGAGGCGTTTGCCTGACCGTAGCAGCTGGAACAGTCCGTTGCTGGGGTGGTAGGGGTCCCCCATAATGTTGCTGGCTCTGGATCTGCACCTCCTGATGTAAAGATCCTGCAGGGGGGCGAGTGTAGTTCCCATGGTGCATTCAGCCGAACGCACTACTCTCTGCAGGGCCATCCTGTCCTGGGCAGAACTGTTCCCAAACCAGACTGTAATGTTGCCGGACAAGATGCTTTCTACAGTCTCTGGAGAGAATCTGCTGTTGCCCAACCTGTCTCGCCAACTCTACGCCAAATCTACGCCAACATTCAGTTGCCTATGACCACCGTCCCAGCTCTCTACCCTCCTAAACATGTCACACACGACCCCAACTTCCATCCCTCCCACAGTCACACCTGTGATCTCGCTCTGCTGAATGTAGAAAGAGAAGAAACTGAAAAAACTGACTCTGGTCACATCATAGACCAATTTGCAATGAAGGTGCAGTTATAATTTTCATGTGGTGCCATAATTTGTTAATTGAAAGATTAACGAGCGTGACTTGTATTTTTGAGCTGATGTTATGGTAAAGGTGTCTAAAAGATGGGTGTCATCTGTTTGCACAATGTCAGTGCTTGCCATAGGCGCCATTTTCCGTAGATACGTCCCCAACCCACCATGCATCTCTTCCACAGTCACATCCAGATTGTTAACGTGTATAAAAACACAATGAAAACCTCAAGCCTCTCCTGGTGCAACTCCAGAGATGCTGCCCGACCCGCTGGTGGGTTACTCCAGCACAGTGCTCTGGAGAGCATGGATAGATAGGTTCCTCATGCTGTTCCTGGTCTCTCAGATGTCACTAAAGTGTGAGGTTCCACTGCCCTGTCACATATAGGACTCGTGTTGGAAACAAAACTGCAGATGCTGGTTAAAATCGAAGGTAGACTGATGTGTCCGAAACGTCACCCATTCTTTCTCTCCCGAAATGTTGCCTGACCCGCTGAGTTACTCCAGCATTTTGTGTCTACATATAGGAGTCACGTTTACTTTCAGTTACACAGCAGATATTTCCCAGCGAATATTAATATTAAAATAGCAAGGGGCCTCGTTAAGTTCAAAGAGAACTTGATGCAATGACGCGTTATTGTCACGTCCACCCAGGTACAGGACAATGCTTTGCTTTGTGGACAACCTGGTGGAGTCACAGAGCAGGCCTCACCTAGGCTGTACACAAGAGTCTACACAAGAGGAATACATCAGGTAGATGCACAGAGTCTTTTCCCCAGAGTAGGGGAATCGAGGACCAGAGGACATAGGTTCAAGGTGAAGGGGAAAAGATTTAATCGGAATCTGAGGGGTAACTTTTCACACAGAGGGTGGTGGGTGTATGGAACAAGCTGCCAGAGGAGGTGGTTGAGGCTGGGACTATCCCAACGTTTAAGAAACAGTTGGACGGGTGCATGGATAGGACAGGTTTGAAGGGTTATGGACCAAACGCGGGCAGGTGGGACTAGTGTAGCTGGGACATTGTTGACCGGTGTGGGCGAGTTGGGCCAAAGGGCTTGTTTCCACAATGTATCACTATGAAACTCTATGAGTCGTCATGTTTCTGGCGCCGACCAAGTTACAAAGGTTCACCAAACAGCCCTATCCCTTATCCCCCCCCCCCCGTTGGGTCCCCCTTCATTCTGGGTGTGGGGAATAGACCCAGCGAGTTTCAAAGGAGTGAAGCCAATAATACCGGGTGTTTACTTTATCTCTTGGTTTGTGTTCCCCGAAGAAACCCATTGCAGCACCAACTGAGTCCAAGCCTCTCAGGATCCATCTTGTTTTGTCCCACCTGTAGGCTGCCCTGCAGGATGCCTGAAGGTCCTGAGCTTCACATGGCCAGCCGCTTTGTCAACAGGGTGTGCTGTGGCCTGGTGTTCTCGGGGAGCGTGGAGAAGTCGGCCGTGAGCAAGAACAGTGAGGTGCCATTCCAGTGTGATGCCTACATCATCACGGCAGCGTCTCGTGGGAAGGAGGTCAAGTTGACCCTGTCACCGATCGAAGAGGAGGAGAGGAAGGAGGACGGAGGTCCCTCGGCGGCGGGGGGCGAGGCAGGGTGGCCCGGCCCGATGGACATCATCTTCCGCTTCGGCATGTCGGGCTCCTTCCAACTGGCGGCCGCAGAGGAGATCCCGAAACACGCCCACCTCAGGTTCCTCACCAGAGACTGCCCCAGCCAGGCCCTGTGCTTCGTAGATCCCAGAAGGTTCGGCAGCTGGGCAGTGAACGGGAGCTGGCAGCCAGACCGCGGACCCTGCGTGATGTTTGAGTACGAGAAGTTCAGGTATAACGTCGTCGAATCATAGAACCGCCCACCCACCCTCCTTGCCCATCTTGTCCACACCAACAGCCAAACCCAACTAGGCAAGCCCTGTTTGTAAGAGGCAGGCCCAACGCAAATTGGAGGAGCAGCACCTCATATTTCGCCTGGTCAGCTTACAACCCAGCGCTATAAATATTGACTTCTCTAACTTCAAGTGGGCGGCACGGTAGCGCAGCGGTAGAGTTGCTGCTTTACAGCGAATGCAGCGCCGGAGACTCAGGTTCGATCCTGACTACAGGTGCTGCACTGTAAGGAGTTTGTACGTTCTCCCCGTGACCTGCGTGGGTTTACTCCGAGATCTTCGGTTTCCTCCCACACTCCAAAGACGTACAGGTATGTAGGTTAATTGGCTGGGTAAATGTAAAAAATTGTCCCTAGTGGGTGTAGGATAGTGTTAATGTACGGGGATCGCTGGGCGGCACGGACTTGGAGGGCCGAAAAGGCCTGTTTCCGGCTGTATATATATAATATGATATGAAGTAACTGTCTCTCCATCCCTCCCCCACCCAAGTCGTACCAGCTTCAAAGTCATCTTGTTGAGTCTCTTTATATGTAACTCGTTCTCACCTAGCCCACAGCTAACAATGGCCTGTTTCCTTTATCATCGTTACTTATTTGCGAATCTTTCATTAATTTGTTCTATATCTCTCTCTCTACATCACCGTCTATATCTCTCGTTTCCCTCTCCCCTGAATCTCAGCCTGAAAAAGGGTCTTGTCCCAAAACGTCACCCATTCCTTCTCTCCAGAGATGCTGCCTGACCCGCTGAGTTACTCCAGCATTTTGTGTCCATCTTCAATTTAAATCAGCACCTGCAGTTCCTTCCTACACATGAAGTTGCTTTACCTGTGCACTTTGCTGTAAGTGACATAGCCGGTGATCGAACCAGGGTCGCCAACTGTCCCATATTAGCCGGGACATCCCGTATTTTGGGCTAAATTGGTTTGTACCATACGGGACCCCCTTGTCCCGTAATGGTAGGGTTCCCAACTTCCTCACTCCCAAATACGGGACAAGGTGATGTCACCGCCCCGCGCCCCCACGTGACCTCACCCAGCCAGTGGCCACGTGCTCCCGCTCCACCAATGGTGGCCGCCCGGGCCGGGAGCACGTGGCCGCTGGCTGGGTGAGGTCACGTGGGGCACGCATGGGGCATGCGGTGGTGACGTCACCTTGTCCCGTATTTGGGAGTGAGGACGTTGGCAACCCTAGATCAAAACACATTGCTTAACGTGGCCTCTCTTGCCGACCCACGCAGGGAGAACGTGCAGTCACACCTGGCTGACAAAGCCTTCGACAAGCCCATCTGTGAGGTGCTGCTAAATCAGAGCTACTTCAACGGAATCGGGAACTATCTCCGTGCCGAGATTCTCCACAGGTGAGCCATTTTGTTTCATTCACACTGAACATAGAACAGTACAGGTAGACACAAAATGCTGGAGTAACTCAGCGGGACAGGCAGCATCTCTGGAGAGAAGGAATCGGGACCCTTCTGTCTCGATCCCAAACGTCACCCATTCCTTCTCTCCAGAAATGCTGCCTGTCCTGCTGAGTTACTCCAGCATTTTGTGGCCACCATCAATTTAAACCAGCACCTGCAGTTCTTTCTTACAACTGGAACAGTACAGCACAGGAACGGGCCCTTCAGCCCACAATGTTTGTGCTGGACAATAATGCCACAAGTTAGACTGATCACATCTGCCTGCACATTATCCATATCCTTCTAGTTCCCTTCATTTCCCTGTGGATGTCTGAAAGCCCCTTAAATGCCACTATTGTGTTTCGTAAGATCACGAGAAAGGAGAAACTGTGTAGCTGGTCTCTGTGGCGCGGCCGATGGGTTACCTAAACTTGCCGCGAATGGGCTGGCCGTTCTCCGCACATTACCCAAACACAACGAATAGTTGAGCAGTGACCATGAAACTCGGAAAATCTTCCAGCGATTAGATCGAAAGAAATTGCTTGTCATTGTCCTTTTCCATTGGAGCCCTTTTCTCGTAATGAATGAACTAAGCTAAATAAATTAATCTCCCTTCAGTCTCGACCTGAAACGTCACCCATTCATTCTCTCCAGAGATTGTTGTAGTTCGTGCCCTATGAACAGAATAGTCAGACAACCGAATTCGTATAACCTCTTTATTTTACTCACCCAGGTGGGAGAGAGTCTAGAAACCGGAGCGTTTAGAAACACTCAGGAAGCTAGTGTAGTCTCTCTCCCCGAATGCTAACAATTACACATATTTATACCCAAAATACATTTCCTGTTGCTACCATATATGGCAAGTTTTACAATGTCCTATAAATCTTTATGTCCCCTTTAGGACCCCCCATGTCCTCCGTGTCCTGTGTGACCTACATGTCCTCGGTATTCCCAGGACCAAAGAACAGTCGATATGACCAAATGTTCCCCTTAACCATCAAAGGATGGTCAACCATCAAAGCCTTAAAGCCAGTTGCCCATATCAAAGGATGCACTTAGCCATAAACCGTGCCTCTGTGCTGTCAACAGGATGTCCTGGCAACATAATCGAACTGGAGCTTTTACAACTTTTTTACACCCCTGCAATAAAACCCATATGGCCAAATGTTCGAATGTTTAACCCCTTACATTCCCCTCTTTGATTATACTATAATCACCGTTTGTGTTGTTTTCTTTTTCTTTTTAAATTGACCGATTAACAAGTAGTTGGCGTATATATGGACCGAAACAATAACAAATTAACAGAATCACTACAATTAACAGAAAGATACTGCCATAATGGAAAATCGGCCCCCACAAATATCCTAAACCAAACCAATCCCATCCTGAAGCATTAATTTGATTTTGGGCTAAATCTGACCCTATTTTCCTAGTCAAGCCAAGTCAATTTTATTTGTATAGCACATTTAAAAACAACCCACATTGACCAAAGTGCTGTACATCTGTTCAGGTACTAAGGACGAACATACAATGGCACACAAACATAACAGCACATACATAAACAGTTCACAGCGCCCCCTCAGAGGGCTCAAACACTAAATGCTCTTTCTATAACCTCCTTCACATGCCCCGCAATATTGGTGATATTAGAGGATACATCTGGTACAAATGTACAACATTCTTGCCCTATCATAGCACAGGTATCCCCTTTCTCGGCTAGCAGGAAATCTAGAGCCATACGATTCTGGAGAGCGACAAGACGCAGGGCCATCATTTCAGTTGTTAACTGGCCTATTTGTTTCTGAGTCTCGTACAGTCCATCAGCAGTACAATTTGCTAATTGTTCCAGGGCACTAGCTAAGTTTCAAATTTCAGTTCCCGCCCGAGCGGTTCCCCATCTCGGGAATATTATCCACCAAAACCTCTCAAACTCCGATACAGCTCGTTTAGAGCGCCACTCTGGATGCTGTAGAGGATGATTTATAATTCGTAAATGTGGGATTACAAAAGCTAGATAACAGCACCCTGTCCAGGTCCCATAAGATCCCTGATCGTACCGTGGCGAAAGTCCTGGTAGTCAGACATATGCTCAGCTCCCACATATTAAGTAAGTCCCATTGAGAGGTCTTGGGGGAACTGTAGTACTGATATGGGTGCATGTGCTGAATCCCACAGACAGGCTCCATTTGGTCTAGATCACATTCTACAGAAACAAGTTGTATTTATTGGTGTTTCTGGAGAGTCGTGAGGAGAATTAACTTGTATCCGGGGCCAATTCTCCTGTGTTTGATTAAGATAGGGTCTCATGAACCACCCATTAAAACATTGACATCCACAGTCATCTGATTGGTTGTCATAATCCGTACACCAATTATTGGGGCCAGGGCTCTGTGAGTGATTCAAAAAGAACCGGGCAGACCTGACTTCACTCGGAGTGAAGGGGACAGGGTAAAGAGGCAGCATGCTTTTTCCATGTGTTGAAACCTGGGGCGCACACCCAACAGGCAGACCGTTCCACCTGTGAAGCATATGTCTGACATAAACGATTGGTTCGCTTGGTTGGTTGGTTGGTCAAACGATTGGTTGAAGAAACGATTGGTTTGCCGGAGATCCGAGGTTCGTCCTTCTATCTGACTACCGAGGGTCAATATAATCCACAATCCCATCTCAGCCTCATGTTGTCCCGTGGTTTCTGGGCGTCTCGGACCTGAGAATGCTAGGCTGATAAAGATTGGGTTAATAATTTCATTTATTCAATTAAACGCTCATCCAGGTCGTACAGTTCATGGAGGTTGATGCACCCCTCTCCCTCCGCCTCCCCCAAGGGGTTCGGAGTGGTTTCCCGTATAATACCTCAGCTGGGGCTAATCCTGTAGTAGAGTGGGGTTATACGCATAGAGGTTTTCTAAATGTGGTCCTCAGGCATTGAATAAATGAAAAGCAATATACTTCCTTTAAATATCTTATGTACCCACTGACCCAAGTAAATAGGCTTCAAAGGCTAATTTATCAACTAAGCTAGTACAAAAATGGGAAGGGTCCACAATTCCAGCACAATTGTAATCTTCAATTCATTCTCAAATATTCAATTCATCCAGTTAAAAAAAACAAATGTTGAAATGTGAAGCCAAAGGTACAGATCCCAGTTCGTTTAGACCATCTACACTAGTCCAGCAGTCTTGTGCTCAAATTTCCTTCTTTGTTATATCCCTGTATGAAGGGGTACCTCAATGAGAAATGCTGAATTATTGCATGCACATCCTGAACACGTGGAACATCCAGAATACTGGACGTGTGTAGAATAGCTGCTATCAACCGTTTTTGTTCCTGCAAAAACTGGCATTCATAATCCTTGGGTGACAACATCGGCTCTGTCACATGCTGACCTGGTGTTCTGAAACACCAGCTCACCCTCCGAGCAAATGGTTATCGCTCTCAATACTAGGCAATAAATAAGTCAATAGTAAAGCGTGCACGGAATAGGAGTAAGGAAAGGTGTTATCCATAAAATAGTTCACCATGAAGTTGCTATGCCTGATTAAAAGCTTTGTCAACTTGTAACATGAATTTAAAAACACCTGGACTGAAAGACAAAAACTAAATTCATCTGTCAGGCATTGGAAATTAAACTGGCACAAAGCATGTCCACAGGGTACAACCCAATAGGCTTGGTCACTCAATTGTTTAGCTCTGGTTTTATTAAACCATCCTGAGCAGGGTCCTATTCTTTCTGCCTTCCAGGGTATTGTGCCATTGCCTCCTCTGCATATCATCTGAACGTCTTTACATAAATGTCATGGAGTAAATACAGATTAACCACAATCCCATATAGATCTTGAGTGCACTTCCCCTAATAGCAGGAGTAACAATAGCAAAATAGCAACATCAATAGCAAAATCAATCCATCAGCTAAACACATCAACAATAACTAAGCAATACTTATAACTATGTACACGTGGCAATTCAATAAAATCAATTTGTAAACCCCAATGTATTTTGGGGTGATACCATGTAGCATTTATTACATCCAACATTCCCCTCTTACCAGCATAGGTAAGAGAGTGAACATAATGCAACCAAACAGGTAAAAGCGCGTTAGGGACACAAACTTTGCCAGAGGCAGTAACCCAAAGCAAGTCAGATTCGCGAGGGAAACACCCATCCTGGCTCCACTGGTGTCTCTCAGCCTCGGGGGCGTCCCCCTGAAGCTGGCAGAATTCCGAAACACTGGGCATAGCAGTATTTGCAGAAAACTGCTGTTGTTCACCTGAAGAAACTAAAATGGTAGGGGTCAGGGCCTCTGTGCGTACCAATGTGTCAGCCAATGCATTCCTGAAAGAAATGGGATCCTTGACAGATGTATGCGAATTACATTTAATGACAGCCAAGGTTTTCGGGAGTGTTAAACCCACTAGTAGATTTCGGACAAACAGGGCATTTTTAATAGGAGTGCCTGCTGCAGTCAAAAAGCCCCTGTGCTGCCACAGGTTACCAAAATCATGTGCAACCCCAAAGGCATATCATGAGTCGGTGTAAATATTAGCACATTGGTCAACGCAAAGGTGGCAGGCCCGCGTGAGGGCAAATAATCCAGCCTGCTGGGCAGCATGAGGTATACTGACAAAGGCTAGGGTAGGCAGTATCCTCAATCTCTAGCGCCGATCGTGCGGATTCTTGTTCGTGGCGCAACTTAACCCTTTATCTGGGACCTATCCATAATTCCTGATGCTGTCTCATTATCGGGGGGTAGTCCCCAATATTCTGGCGGGGAGAGTAGAACCGGGACTGGCACAACCGCAGCCGGTGGCTCTGCCTGTGGGGCTGTGGGGATCGGACGTGTCCAGGGTTCCTTGTCACCCTCGGACTCCTGATTACCTAATAAAGCCGCTATAGACCCCAGTGGTTCGGATTCTGACTTTTGTTGTTGTTGGGCGTGATATATCCCTTTGGTACCGGTTTTAAATTCACCTCGAGCTCGGGTAGCACGGTCAAGTCTTAGATCATACACCTTACATTCCGCTTGCAAAATATCGCATGTTTTCGGTATTCCCAACCTATCACACACTGATATCCCTCTACTACTTGCATTTTCCCTCCAACTTCGCTCCCTTGACTCCTGATGGCGCTTCCCCCTCTTTCCATTTTTTTAATCCTCTTTTTCCATTTCTTCACTGCTTCTCGCTCCCACATTAATTGTTACCAAACGATCAATTTACCCAGACCAAGACAATGTCAACAAGAGTGACCGCCCTTTACGTTAAAATACCGGGGCACCGCCATCACCTTATCCAAAGTCCGTCTCACATGTCTGACATCCAATTACCAAACGATCAATTTCTCTTATATCCGTAGCCTGTCCCATTCCTGGCCTGACAACCAATCACTATATCACGTTATGAAATTACTCTTAAATTTACCCAGACCACAGACTCATGCGATAAAGACTCTTACCTCAATATCATCCTTATCCTTGTCCTTTTCCTTATCGGTTCGTCTGTGAATCTCAGTTGAACACAAAATCAACCCCAAACGAGGGACTTCAGTGTCTGAAAAACGTCAACGTCCGGGGTCTCGAACAACGGTCGAGAAGTGCACTCTGTCCCCTTCGGACGTGTTTCAGTCACCGCTGCCTCTTAGTCGTTCGTGGTTGACAGTGCCAAAGAGATCCTGCCGACTACGCCAAATGTTGTAGTTCGTGCCCTATGAACAGAATAGTCAGACAACCGGATTCGTATAACCTCTTTATTTTACTCACCCAGGTGGGAGAGAGTCTAGAAACCGGAGCGTTTAGAAACACTCAGGAAGCTAGTGTAGTCTCTCTCCCCGAATGCTAACAATTACACATATTTATACCCAAAATACATTTCCTGTTGCTACCATATATGGCAAGTTTTACAATGTCCTATAAATCTTTATGTCCCCTTTAGGACCCGCCATGTCCTCCGTGTCCTGTGTGACCTACATGTCCTCAGTATTCCCAGGACCAAAGAACAGTCGATATGACCAAATGTTCCCCTTAACCATCAAAGGATGGTCAACCATCAAAGCCTTAAAGCCAGTTGCCCATATCAAAGGATGCACTTAGCCATAAACCGTGCCTCTGTGCTGTCAACAGGATGTCCTGGCAACATAATCGAGCTGGAGCTTTTACACCTTTTTTACACCCCTGCAATAAAACCCATATGGCCAAATGTTAGAATGTTTAACCCCTTACAAGATGCTGCCTGTCCCGCTAAGTTACTCCAGTTTTTATTGTCTATCTTTGAGTCTCCCTTCATCTTCAGGTTGAAAGTTGCTCCATTTGAGAGAGCAAGGACAGTATTGGAGGCGGCACTCTGCAAGGAGCTGGTAAGGACATCTCTCGGGATGGTACAGACTCAAGGTTACACACTGTATATACTCCGCACTGAGAACGGGTGTCAAGGGTTATGGGGAGAAGGCAGGAAAATGGGATTAGGAGGCAGAGATCAGCCATGATTGAATGGCGGAGTGGACTCGATGGACCAAATGGCCTAATTCTACTCCTAGAACTTGTGAACGTGAACTTTCACCAGAGAGACACACAGACAGAAAGGCAACAGCCCTGTGCAATGTTGTGGGGTACAACTCCATCAATCTATGGAAGGCTCTCTGATCCAGAACCATTATGTTGTTGAAACACTGGGATTTAGAAGGATGAGAGGAGATCTTATCGAAAAGTATAAGATTATTAAGGGGTTGGACACGTTAGAGGCAGGAAACATGTTCCCAATGTTGGGGGAGTCCAGAACAAGGGGCCACAGTTTAAGAATAAGGGGTAGGCCATTTAGAACTGAGATGAGGAAAAACTTTTTCAGTCAGAGAGTTGTGAATCTGTGGAATTCTCTGCCTCAGAAGGCAGTGGAGGCCAATTCTCTGAATGCATTCAAGAGAGAGCTAGATAGAGCTCTTAAGGATAGCGGAGTCAGGGGGTATGGGGAGAAGGCAGGAACGGGGTACTGATTGAGAATGATCAGCCATGATCACATTGAATGGCGGTGCTGGCTCGAAGGGCCGAATGGCCTCCTCCTGCACCTATTGTCTATTGTCACTCTTATTCCACCATTTTATTTTCTGTCACCATGCCTCCAAGACAGGGGAATTTAGTTTAGAGATAAAGCATGGAATCAGGCCGCTCGGCCCACCGAGTCTACGCTGTCCATCGATCATACTAGTTCAATGTTTCCCACTTTCTCATCCACTCCCTAGATACTGTCTTTGTTACTCATAAATAAACCATCCATACCTTAACAGCTACGCCTCAGTCCATTTACACCCCCCAAAACTTGATTGCTTGAGTTGATTGAAAGATACAGCACGGAAACAGGCCCTTCGGCCCACCGCGTCCTCCTTAACCATCGATCCTACCCTTGCGCACTAGTTCTGTGTTATTCCACTTTCTCATCCACTCCCTGCACACTAGAAGCCAATTAACCTACAAACCCGCACGTCTATTGGATGTGAGGAGAGACCGGAGCACCCAGTGGAAACCCACGCAGTCAAAGAGAGAACGCGCAAACTCCACATAGACAGCACCCGAGGTCAGGCACAGATTTAAGGTGAGGGGGAAAGATTTCATAGGAACCTGTTGGGCATCCTTTTCTACTCAAAGGGCGGTGGGTGTCTGGAACGAGTTGCCAGAGAAGGTAGTTGAGACAGGTATTATATATATCATATCATATATATACAGCGCGGAAACAGGCCTTTTCGGCCCACCAAGTCCGCGCCGCCCAGTGATCCCCGCCCACTAACACTATTAACACTATCCTACACCCACTAGGGACAATTTTTACATTTACCCAGCCAATTAACCTACATACCTGTACGTCTTTGGAGTGTGGGAGGAAATCGAAGATCTCGGAGAAAACCCACGCAGGTCACGGGGAGAACGTACAAACTCCTTACAGTGCAGCACCCGTAGTCAGGATCGAACCTGAGTCTCCGGCGCTGCATTCGCAGTAAAGCAGCAACTCTACCGCTGCGCTACCGTGCATTGTATTGTAACAACATTTTAAAGACACCTGGGGTCAGCTTAGATGGGGCATCTTGGTCAGCATGGATGAGTTATGGCCCAGGACCTGTTTCCAATCTTTATCACTCCATGATCCCTTGAGACTATGCCTGCTCTCAGAAGAACGATCTGAAACAAGAGATGCCTGTGGTTCCTTGTCTCCATTTCACAGCTCCTCAAGTATGGCCACTTTATAGAATTTCTCCTCCTCTCTGCGACTGAGTCTCAAAAAGGTTCTTAACCCAAAACATCAGCAATCCATGTCCTCCACAGATGCTGCCCGACCTGTAGAGTTCCTCCAACACTTTGTATTTTGCTCAAGATTCCAGCATCTGCAATTCCTTGCGTCTCCAGCCTAGAGCCAAGGTCATCTCACTTTCCACCTTGGCAGCTGGTGGACCTAAGTCTAGTTAATTCTTCTTCTTTCGTGTCCATCGTCCATGTTTCAAATGTTACATCGCTGTCATCGTCCATCCTGAAAAGGGCACAATCTTCCGGGGACAATCAGTGGGAGCCATCACTTGTACAGTAGACGATGGTGGTAGCAGAATGAGCTCAGGACACTTCCAGTTTCCAGCCCCACGATGTGGTCGCTTGTGCTACGGGGCCAGCCTAGTTAATTAAATAACATGGAGTGTGGAGAAACATGTTGGGGTTGGGACGTCCTGGCTTCAACTCAACCCGCCAAGCAACACTGCGGTAACACACAGGAAGGTGGCAACTTTGAGGTGTCACTTGGATGAACCTCTGCAGAGGAACAGATGGGAGAAGATGAGGAGATACGTATCGGCCACTCCATGGGTGAGAGAATGGCCAGGAGCAGGATGAGGTGAGGTGGGGGGAGAGCCAACTGTTGGGTGGGAAAGGAGCATGAAAATGGAAATGGATCTAAGGGTTGATACGTTCAGCTTCCAATGAGTGGCACTTCACTGCTTCTCCTCCTCTCTTTTCTCCAGACAGCTGAGTTGTCTCTGAGTAAGAAGATAAAGGTGAAGTTGGAAAACCCTGACATTCTTGAGCTGTGCCACCTGTTACCAATGGAGGTCATTAACTTGGGTAAGGCAATCTCACGCAAACAAATAGCACAAGTGTGGTTTACACTAGTGGGAGAGCCCAGGTTGGCAAACGGATCTGTTTCCATGCTGTTATTTGCAGGTACAACAGGCAGTGAAGAAAGCCAATGGAATGTTGGCCTTCATAACAAGAGGAGTTGAGTATAGGAGCAAAGAGGTCCTTCTGCAGTTGTACAGGGCCCTAGTGAGACCGCACCTGGAGTACTGTGTGCAGTTTTGGTCTCCAAATTTGAGGAAGGATATTCTTGCAATTGAGGGCGTGCAGCGTAGGTTTACTAGGTTAATTCCCGGAATGGCGGGACTGTCATATGTTGAAAGATTGGAGCAACTCGGCTTGTATATACTGGAATTTAGAAGGATGAGAGGAGATCTTATCGAAACGTATAAGATTAATAAGGTGTTGGACACGTTAGAGGCAGGAAACATGTTCCCAATGTTGGGGGAGTCCAGAACAAGGGGTCACAGTTTAAGAATAAGGGGTAGGCCTTTTAGAACGGATATGAGGAAAAACTTTTTCAGTCAGAGAGTTGTAAATCTGTGGAATTCTCTGCCTCAGAAGGCAGTGGAGGCCAATTCTCTGAATGCATTCAAGAGAGAGCTAGATAGAGCTCTTAAGGATAGCGGAGTCAGGGGGTATGGGGAGAAGGCAGGAATGGGGTACTGATTGAGAATGATCAGCCATGATCACATTGAATGGCGATGCTGGCTCGAAGGGCTGAATGGCCTCCTCCTGCACCTATTGTCTATTGTCTATTTTCAATTCAATCCAATCTGCACTGATAGAACCGTGTAATCCATCTTACCCCAACCACTTGTTACAGGAAAGATGTTGTCAAGCTGGAATGGGTACTGAGAAAACTTACGAGGATGTTGCCAGGACTAGAGGGCCTGGGCTACAGGGAGAGGTTGAGCAGGCTGGGACTCTATTCCCTGGGGCACAGGAGGATGAGGGGTGATCTTATAGAGGTGTACAAAATCGTGAGAGGAATAGATCGGGTAGATGCACAGAGTCTCTTGCCCAGAGTAGGTGAGTTGAGGACCAGAGGACATGGGTTTAAGGTGAAGGGGAAAAGATTTAATAGGAATCTGAGGGGTAATTTTTTCACACAAAGGGTGGTGGGTGTACGGAACAAGCTGCCAGAGGAGGTAGTTGAGGTAAGGACTATCCCAATGTTTAAGTTAGACAGGTACATTGATAGGACAGGTTTGGAGGGATATGGGCCAAAGGCAGGCTAGTGGGACTAGTGTAGCTGGGACATTGTTGGGCGGTGTGGGCACGTTGGGCTGAAGGGCCTGTTTAAACTCTGTATGAGTCATAGAGTCTATGACTCTAAATGGAAAAGAAGCTTCCATCAGATGTGGCAATGATTACTGAACCCACTCCCACCCTCACCAATCCCACCCCACCCCTTTAAAGTCTCAGCTTCAAAGATCATGCAATCATACTTGCAAAATAAATGCTCCTTACATCAATCCCATCTCCCAAGAGATCTCTCAGTACCTGGTAGTTGAGGCTGGGACTATCCCAACGTTTGAGAAACAGTTGGACAGGTACATGGATAGGACAGGTTTGGAGGGATATGGATCAAACGCGGGCAGGTGGGACTAGTGTAGCTGGGACATGTTGGCCGGTGTGGGCAAGTTGGGCTGAAGGGCCTGTTTCCACACTGTATCACTCTGTGACTCTCTCTCTCTCTCTCTCTATGACACAGGAGGCAAGGGCTACAACTCTGATCGTACTGATGGTTCCTCAGCCTTTACTGCGTGGCTCCGTTGCTACGATGTGTCGGGAATGCGGACCTTACGTGATGCCAACGGCAGGACTATCTGGTTCCAGGTAATTGGAGCAACTCTCTCCACCTTACTGGCATTCTCTGCACCACCTGGAGCACAGGTCCACCACCTGGAGCACAGGTCCACCACCTGGAGCACAGGTCCACCACCTGGAGCACAGGTCCACCACCTGGAGCACAGGTCCACCACCTGGAGCACAGGTCCACCACCTGGAGCACAGGTCCACCACCCGTTTTCCCGCATCCTTGGTTCCAGAGCCTCACCTAGTGATGGAAGCAAAAAGCTGGAGTAACTCAGCGGGTCAGATAGCCTCTCTGGAGAAAAGGAGTAGATGACGTTTCGTTTCCGACTGAAGAAGGGTCTCGACCCGAAACGTCACCCATTCCTTCTCTCCAGAGATGCTGCCTGTCCCGCTGAGTTACTCCAGCTTTTTGTGTCTATCTTCGGTATAAACCGGCATCCGACACACCTCACCTGACTATCCATTTTGCCAGACTGTGGGTGCTTGTCTGTACGGAGTTTGTACGTTCTCCCCGTGACCTGCGTGGGTTTTCTCCAAGATCTTCGGTTTCCTCCCACACATGAGTTCATAGAGGTGCATAAAATCATGAGGGGAATACGATACGATACGATAGAACTTTATTTATTCCAGGAGTGAAATTGAATAGCTGAGTGGCAGAACGTTTGGGCATGTGCATGAGAATGTTGGAACAAAATTAAAATATGGGATTAATGTAAATGGGTGGATGATGGTCAGAATGGACATGATGGGCTGGAGCCTGTTTCTGTATAGAAACAGAGAACATAGAAAATAGGTGCAGGAGGAGGCCATTCAGCCCTTCGAGCCAGCACCGCCATTCAATAGACAATAAGTGCAGGAGGAGGCCATTTGGCCCTTCGAGCCAGCACCGCCATTCAATGGGATCATGGCTGATCATTCTCAATCAGTACCCCGTGCCTGCCTTCTCCCCACACCCCCTGACTCCGCTATCCTTAAGAGCTCTATCTAGCTCTCTCTTGAATGCATTCAGAGAATTGGCCTCCACTGCCTTCTGAGGCAGAGAATTCCACAGATTCACAACTCTCTGACTGAAAAAGTTTTTCCTCATCTCAGTTCTAAATGGCCTACCCCTTATTCTTAAACTGTGGCCCCTTGTTCTGGACTCCCCCAACATTGGGAACATGTTTCCTGCCTCTAACGTGTCCAACCCCTCAATAATCTTATACGTTTCGATACATTCAATATGATCATGGCTGATCATCCAGAATCAGTACCCCGTTCCTGCTTTCTCCCCGTATCCCTTTGATTCCATTAGCCCTAAGAGCTAACTCTAACTCTCTCTTCAAAACATCCAGTGAATCGGCCTGCACTCCCACTGTCTTCTGTGGCAGAGAATTCCACAGATTCACAACTCTCTGGGTGAATTTTTGTTCCCTCATCTCAGTCCTAAATGGCCTACCCCTTATTCTTAAACTGTGTGACCTCTGGTTCTGGACTCCCCCCAACATCGGGAACATTTTTCCTGCATCTAGCCTGTCCAAATCCCTTAAGAATTTTATATGTTTCTCTAATATATGTTTCTCTTTGACTCTTCATAATTAGTTCTTGGAGTCAGTTGTCACTACTGTAGACGTCAGCTGTTGTGCCACAGGTTGAACATACATCTACCTGTGCATTTCATAGCAGTGTCTGTGCTTTCATTACAGGGAAGTCCAGGACCAATGACACCGAAAGGTGAGTTTAATTTTAGTCTTTTCGTTTAGTGTTTAATATCTGTACCCCTCAAGTTTCACACCATTATTATTTAACGATTATTTATCATCGTAAGGGTCATAAGTGACAGGCGCAGAATGAAGCCATTCGGCCCATCAAGTCTAGTCCGCCATTCAATCATGGCTGGTCTATCTCTCCCTCCTAGCCCCATTCTCCTGCCTTCTCCCCATAACCCCTGACACCCGCACTGATCAACAATCATCATTATTTAATCATAGGTCGACACAAAATGCTGGAGTAACTCAGCGGGTCAGGCAGCATCTCAGGAGAGAAGGAATGGGTGACGTTTCGGGTCGAGACCCTTCTTTATATAATCATTATATCATCATTTATCAATGTCGTTTACATCATCATTTACTGATTATTTAATATCATCATTATCGACAATAGGTGCAGGAGTAGGCCATTCGGCCCTTCGAGCCAGCATCACCATTCAATGTGATCATGGCTGATCATTCTCAATCAGTACCCCGTTCCTGCCTTCTCCCCATACCCCCTGACTCCACTATCCTTAAGAGCTCTATCCAGCTCTCTCTTGAATGCATTCAGAGAATTGGCCTCCACTGCCTTCTGAGGCAGAGAATTCCACAGATTTACAACTCTGACTGAAAAAGTTTTTCCTCATCTCAGTTCTAAATGGCCTACCCCTTATTCTTAAACTGTGGCCCCTGGTTCTGGACTCCCCCAACATTGGGAACATGTTTCCTACCTCTAACGTGCCCAACCCCTTAATAATCTTATATGTTTTTCGATAAGATCTCCTCTCATCCTACTAAATTCCAGTGTATACAAGCCTAGTCGCTCCAGTCTTTCAACATATGACAGTCCCGCCATTCCGGGAATTAACCTAGTAAACCTATGCTGCACGCCCTCAATATTATCACCATTATTATTTAAAACACACATTTCAGGTTTTCTAACCTGACCACTGAGGCTACACCTGTTCACCTACAGATTGGGAAGATTGGTTTTAGGCCCTTGTGGTACATGGAACACAGAACCTAGTGCAGCACAGCACAGGAACGGGCCCTTCAGCCCACAATGTCTGTGGTGAACCTGATGCCAAGTTAAACGTATCTCTTCTGCCTGCACATGATCCATATCTCTCTATTCCCTGTACTTCCACTATGTCTGTGCTGACCATGATACCAAGTTACACTCATTTCCTCTGCCCACACGTGATCATATCCCTCTATTCCCTGCATAACTGTGTCCTAATCTTAATCCCTTAAACGCCACTTTCCTATCTGCCTCCACCACCGGCCCTAACAATATTCCAGACACCCACCAGCTCTTGCCCTGCAGATAGCCATTAAACTTTCCTACACTCACTGTCTAGCTCTGCCCTCTGGTATTGGCCATCTCCACCCAGCAAACAGGGTTCTGACTTTCCACCCTGTCGACGGGTGTCAGGGGGTTATGGGGAGAAGGCAGGAGAATCGGGTCAATAGACAATAGGTGCAGGAGGAGGCCATTCGGCCCATCGAGCCAGCACCACCATTCAATGTGATCATGGCTGATCATTCTCAATCAGTACCCCGTTCCTGCCTTCTCCCCATACCCCCTGACTCCGCTATCCTTAAGAGCTCTATCTAGCTCTCTCTTGAATGCATTCAGAGAATTGGCCTCCACTGCCTTCTGAGGCAGAGAATTCCACAGATTTACAACTCTCTGACTGAAAAAGTTTTTCCTCATCTCCGTTCTAAATGGCCGACCCCATATTCTTAAACTGTGGCCCCTGGTTCTGGACTCCCCCAACATTGGGAACATGTTTCCTACCTCTAACGTGTCCAACCCCTTAATAATCTTATATGTTTCGATAAGATCCCGAGATCCCAGTCGAGAGAGAAAGGCATGACTGAATGGCAGAGTAGACTTGATGGGCCAAATGGCCTAATTCTGCTCCTATAACTTATAAACTTATGAACTTTGTGTAGATGGTTTATATGCAACCAATAACATAGTTACCTCAGTACCATTAACCCCGCCTAGTTAACATCAATCATAACGCCTTCCCTTCCTGGGTACAGTTCAGTAGAGGAACGTAGCCAGTGCTTGAAGATGTATGTAATACGCTGTGCTATCATTAAGAGATGTTGTACGCTTTAAGAGTTTGTGAAGCATTAATTTACATGGTGTCGGAAGTGGAAGACACTTGCGTCTCCTGTCTGTCGGGTTTTATTTCTTTTTTTTGATTTGTGCCTTTTTGTGCTTAATCTCTCTGACCATGGCGTCCTCTTGCAGAAAGCCCGCGCAGCTTGTCTTTGATGCTGACATTTCTGAGCGCTGGGACACGTTTGAGTTTGATTTCACCCACTTTGTCAACGTCGCACATCGCGCTGATCCTGACTCCCTTAAAGCCTCCCTCCTACTCAACCTTGTCGGACCTGATGCCATGAAGAGAGCCAGAACTTTCACCTATGCTCCAGCGGTCCTGGGCGACGACGACGTGGAGATTACCCCTGCAGAATCTGCCAGTGACCCCGCTTGCCTGCTACGTAAGTTCAGGGAGATTTGTGACCTGCCCTCGAACCGCATTCTGCAGAGGGCACGGTTCTTTACAAGAAAACAGTTGCCGGATGAACCTGTTGAATGTTTTATTGCTGATTTGCGTTATCTCGCCCAGCGGTGCCGTTTTGGTGACATGACGGAGCAGCTCACTAGAGACATTTTAGTAACTGGCATGCGTGACCAGCAGCTACGATGTGAGCTTCTAAGGGATCCGGATCTAACGTTGGAAAAAGCTATGCATGCCTGCAGATTGTCTGAGGTCGTTGTATTGCCAGATGACCACCGAGACTCGGCCAATAAGTCTATCAACCTGGCTGGGTGTAGGAGACCCCAGCCTCGGATGGTAAACAATGCTTTTCTGCCGCGTGCCAACCCAGGTCCTGGTGAAGTGCCCCAAAAAAGGTGCCCAAACTGTAACTACATGCACCATAGACTGTCTACCTGCCCTGCTTATGGCAAATTTTGTAACTTTTGTAAAAAGTTAAACCACTTCTCTGCGGCCTGTCGCTCGATCCGTTCCCGTGGGAGACAGGCACAGATTTCCAGACCCAGTCTAAACATGCTGAGGCAATCTGATGGCTGTTACGATTTACAGCCCAGCCTGGTCGACTCCTACGAGGCAGATCCAATTAATCCTCCTGAGAATTCGAATGTGTTTACCCTCCTACACACAACCGCCCAACGCTCTGATCCCTCTGTAGCTCTGACTGTCAATGGTGTGTCCTTCCTTGCAAAGCTGGATACAGGTGCGAAGGTCAACGTATTGTCAATAAATCTTTTCAATAAGATAAGGAATAATGAGCCCCTGGTTGTTGACAACGCTACGTTGCATGCCTATGGTGGAGAAATTCTAAGGCCTGTGGGGAGGGCTGCTTTAACTTGTGTGCTGCAAAAGGCAACGAGAAACCTCGTTTTCTATGTTTTGAACTCTGACTGTGTAACCCTGCTGGGCAACCGTGCGTGCCAAGATCTTGGCCTGGTGTCCTTCGACCGCACGGTCCACAAAGTGCAACTGTCGTTCAACCCTGTTGTGGAATACCAGGACCTGTTCAACGATGACCTGGGAAAGTTACCACTCACATATCGTATTTCCGTTGACCCAAACGTACAACCTGTAGCCCGCGCAGCTCACAGGGTGTCTCACGCCATGAAAGACAGGGTCGAGGCGATGCTGAATAACATGGTCGATAAGGGGGTGCTAGAAGCGGTTAGCGATCCCACCGCTTGGGTCTCCACTATGGTTGCCACGATAAAGAAAGACAAGAATGAAATACGTGTGTGTATCAATCCGAAGGACTTGAACCTTGCAATCAGGCGACCACACCACCCCATGCGGTCTGTTGAGGACGTGGCGGCTCAGGTCGGGCAGGCCACCATCTTTTCGGTCCTAGACGCTAAGAACTCGTTTTGGCAGATCCCGCTGGACAAAGAGTCTTCTGACCTAACGACCTTCGCCACACCGTTTGGCAGATTCAAGTTCCTGCGAATGCCATTCGGCATTAATTCCGCTAGCGAGGTGTTCCAGCGAACTATGGAGCAGATATTCTCGGGCCTGCCATGTGCCATCATCGTGGATGATATCCTGGTTTATGGGAAAGACATTGCGGAGCACGACCTGAACCTCCGCAGCATCCTGGATCGGGCGCGGAAGGTCAATCTGAAGCTGAATCCCAAGAAATGCCGGTTCCGCGTCCCAGAAGTCACGTATGTGGGACACGTCTTCACCTCTAACGGACTAAAACCCGACCCCTTGAAGGCAGCTGCCATCTCCGAGATGGCAGCCCCCACCGACGTGCCAGGTCTACAACGATTCTTAGGCATGGTGAACTACCTGGGGAAGTTTATACAAAACCTCAGTGAGCTGAGTGCTCCCCTGCGGCAATTGACAAAAAAGGATATTGCCTGGGCCTGGCTCCAACATCACCAGCAGGCCTTTGACTGCCTCAAGTCGAAATTGATTGACACCCCGACGTTGCGGTACTTCGATGTAAGTCGCCCCATCACCGTCACCTGTGACGCTTCCAAGTTCGGTCTGGGTGCGGCTTGCCTTCAGTCTGTCGATGGATCGTTACATCCTGTCTCCTATGCCTCCCGCACCATGACGGACACCGAGCAGCGGTACGCTCAGATCGAGAAAGAGCTGCTCGCAGTGGTGTTCGCCTGCTCCAAGTTCAGAGATTTCCTGTTCGGCAGCAGATTTACGGTCGAAACCGACCACCAGCCACTGGTGACCATCCTAAACAAGCCAATTCACGCTGCCCCCGCCAGGCTGCAGCGTATGATGCTACAGCTCCAGCGTTTCGAATTCGACATCATCTACAAGAAGGGCACCGAGATGCACATTGCGGACACCCTATCGCGCGCCCCGCGGACCTCCTGTGATCGCCACCCCTACGAAACAGAGGACTTGCTTGTACTGGGCGTTAATTTCATTCCCACCAAGCAGCTACAGGTGTTGGCCGAGCACACCGCTGCCGATCCAGTTTTGCAGCGGCTTGCCACTGTGATTAAAGCAGGGTGGCCAACAAAGCGCTCCGCTGCGCCATCTGAAACACAGCCTTTCTTCCTGGTCCGCGACGAATTGGTGCTCCAGAATGGCGTCATCGTCAAGGGACATAAAGTTGTGGTCCCGTCCTCCCTGTTTGACTCTTACTATTGCGCAGCCCATAGCGGACACCCTGGGGTCGATGCAACACTCGCCCACGCTCAGTGCCAATTCTACTGGCCCGGAATGGCCAAATATATCCGAGACCGAGTTTCTGCCTGCTCCACGTGCAACAGTCTTGCTCCACACCAGCAGCGACAGCCCCTGCTGCAACAGCCTGCCCCTGCCTTGGCCTGGTCCTCGTTGGCTGCTGACATCTTCGAGTGGCGTGGTAACCACTACCTTGTCCTGGTCGACTCATACTCAAACTGGTTCGAGGTGGATTTACTGACATCCCTCACGTCGGAGATGGTGATCCGAAAGCTGCGGAAACACTTCTCCACTTTTGGGTCCCCTGTCAGGCTGCAGACTGACAACGGCAGGCAGTTTACCAGCCGAGAATTCAAAAGTTTTGCGGACAAGTGGAATTTTGTGCATTTCACCAGCAGCCCTGAGTACCCACAGAGCAACGGACTTGCAGAACGGGCCGTCCGCAGCGCCAAGCATCTGATGGAACAGGCGAGACTTTCCAACACTGATTTGTACTTGGATCTCCTAAACCTCAGGAATGTTTCCAGGGATCCGGCCATGGGGTCACCTGCTCAGCGTCTGATGTCAAGGAATACCAGATCTACTATCCCGATTGCCCAGCGCCAGCTGCAACCTCGGGTGCTGGAGCCTGCCTCCGTGCAGAGGCATATTCAAGAGAAGCATGACAGCCAGCGGCGTTCCCACGATCGGTCGTGCAGACCACTCGATCCTCTTTTGCCTGGACAGGTTGTTCGGTTGCAGACCGCCGGCGGTCACTCCCGTCTGGCCACCGTGGTTGGGGTGGCCGACTCACCTCGTTCGTACCTGGTGGACCATGAGGGCACCATCTACCGAAGAAGCCGACAACACCTGCTTGCGGTTAATGAGCCAAAGCCGCAGCCCCCGGGACCCTATGCCCCGCCGCTCTCATACCAGCAGCCGGCTGCCGTCCCGGCCAGCGTTCCTTGTATGCCTCGGTCCCCATATCGCGCGCCCGGTTCCCCTCTGCGCGGGTCCCCTGTTGCCGGTTCCCACTCTCCCGGTTCTACCACCGCACCTCCCTTCCCTGGTTCCCCTGCTGCCTCGTGTCCTCCGGTTTCTTCTGCTCTTTCGGGGGGAGGGGGAGACATTCGTACGCGCTCGGGCCGGATTAGTAAGCCACCTGTGCGCTATGGCGATTTTGCTTAATTCTGTTATTAATTCTGTTGTTGTGACAACAATCTGTTTAATTTTCTAGGGGGAAGGATGTAGATGGTTTATATGCAACCAATAACATAGTTACCTCAGTACCATTAACCCCGCCTAGTTAACATCAATCATAACGCCTTCCCTTCCTGGGTACAGTTCAGTAGAGGAACGTAGCCAGTGCTTGAAGATGTATGTAATACGCTGTGCTATCATTAAGAGATGTTGTACGCTTTAAGAGTTTGTGAAGCATTAATTTACACTTTGCCTCTCATAATTTTACATACTTCCGTCAAGTCTCCCTTCCATCTCCGACGTTCCAGAGAAAACTATCCAAGTCTGTCCAACCTCTCTCGGAGGCTGCAGCCCTCTAGTCCAGGCAGCATCTGGAACCCTCCTCTCCAAAGCCTCCACATCCTTCCTGTAATGTGGGCAAGCAATACTCCAAATGGAGGAGGATGATTGGACTTTATTACCTTCCATCACAGTGAGGAATGTGGAATCCGCTGTGGTGAATGTTCATGTTACATTTTGTAGGTAGTGTGTCTTGTTGCTTTTCACTTAGTATGGCTGTATAGTAACTCAACTTTCACTGTACCTTAATTGGTACATGTGACAATAAATTGATCTTGAAATGTGGCCTGACCAGGGTCCTTTAGAGCTGCATCGTGACTTCCTGCTACTGCATCTTTATTCTACAAATCAATGTTTCTCTTCCTGAAAAGGATCCAAAACACCAATAGCCAAGTCTCAGAAGAAAGTGAAAGTGGAGGCGGATGAAAAGCACTCAGTGGCACCCGAGGTTAGTGAAAAGTAAATCTGCAGGTGCAGAAAATGTAAAAGGAGGCAAAATGTTGGGATCTCCGAGGAATGAGTTTTCAACCTGAATCATTCAGTCCGCTGCCTAACCCCTGGTTTCCAGCAAGTCCTGATTTTGTTATTGCCTATGGTGAGGCTTGCTGCGGTAAGAATAAGGGGTAGGCCATTTAGGACTGAGATGAGGAAAAACGTTTTCACCCAGAGAGTTGTGAACCTGTGGAATTCTCTGCCACAGAAGGCATTGGATGCCAATTCACTGGATGTATTCAAGAGAGAATTAGATCTAGCTCTTGGGGCTAATGGAATCAAGGGATATGGGGAAAAAGCAGGAACGGGGTACTGATTTGACATGATCAGCCATGATCATATTGAATGGCGGTGCTGGCACAAAGGGCCGAATGGCCTACTCCTGCACCTATTTTTCTGTTTCTATGACAGACATGTATTAACTCAAGAGGGGCACGGTGGAGCAGCGGTAGAGTTGCTGCCTCACAGCACTTACAGCGCCGGAGACCCGGGTTTGATCCTGACTAGGAGGGCCGTCTGTACGGAGTTTGTACGTTCTCCCTGTGACCTGCGTGGGTTTTTTCTGAGATCTTCGGTTTCCTCCCGGACTCCAAAGACGTGCGGGTTTGTAGGCTAATTGGCTTGGTATAATTGTAAATTGGCCCTAGTGTGTGTAGGATAGTGTTAATGTGCAGGGATCGCTAGTCGCCACGGACTTGTTGGGCCGAAGGGCCTGTTTCTGCGCGGTATCTCTAAACTAAACTAAAGTAAATAGGGTTAATTCACACAGAAGATAGACAGAAAATACTGGAGTAACTCAGCGGGTCAGGCAGCACCTCTGGAGAAAAGGAATAGGTGATGTTTCGGGTCAAGACACTTCTTCAGACTGGGAATCAGGGGAAAGGGTAACGTGAGATATGAAAAGGTACATAGAATAAATGAATGAAAGGTATGCAAAATGACAAATCAAAGCCAGTCACACAGTCTCTTTGCCGATGTTGAGAAATCAAGAACACAAGGGAAGATGCAAGGTGTTGGAGTAACACTGGGTACAAGCAGCATCTTTGGAGAACAGGGATCAGTCACGTTTCTGGTCGGGACCCTTTCTGACCTGGAAACATCAAGGTTTCAGGGTCAGTTTATTGTCACTTGGACCAATTAAGGCACAGTGAGATTTGAGTTACTATACAGCCGTACTAAGTGAAAAGCAACAAGACACACAGCCACATAAACGTTAACATAAACATCCATCACAGCAGATTCCACATTCCTCACTGTGATGGAAGGCAATTAAGGGCGTAGTTTGAAGGTGAGACGGGCAAGGTTTAACAGGAGCCCCAGGGTGATACTTAAATTGAAGAAGCTGCCAGAGGGAGTAATTGAGGCAGATACAATATCAACATTTAAAATAATTTTGGACGTGGATGACAATAGACAATAGGTGCAGGAGGAGGCCATTCGGCCCTTCGAGCCAGCACCGCCATTCAATGTGATCATGGCTGATCATTCTCAATCAGTACCCCGTTTCTGCCTTCTCCCCATACCCCCTGACTCCGCTATCCTTAAGAGCTTTATATAGCTCTCTCTTGAATGCATTCAGAGAATTGGCCTCCACTGCCTTCTGAGGCAGAGAATTCCACAGATTCACAACTCTCTGACTGAAAAAGTTTTTCCTCATCTCAGTTCTAAATGGCCTACCCCTTATTCTTAAACTGTGGCCCCTTGTTCTGGACTCCCCCAACATTGGGAACATGTTTCCTGCCTCTAACGTGTCCAACCCCTTAATAATCTTATACGTTTCGATAAGATCCCCTCTCATCCTTCTAAATATGGATGTGGTTTAGATGGATAGAGCTCCAACGTGGGGAAAGTTTGACTAACCTTGAAGGCCATCTTGGTTAGTGTCGGCATGTCGAAGTTGGGCCGAAGGGCCTGTTTCCATGCTGTATCACTCTGACTATGACGGAAAACTGGTGGGACATTTAGCTTACCTAGATGGCACTGAGATATGGGCAGAGGTTGAGCAGGCTGGGACTATTCCCTGGAGCGCAGGAGGATGAGGGGTGATCTTATAGAGGTGAATAAAATCATGAGAGGAATAGATCGGGTAGATGCACAGAGTCTCTTGCCCAGAGAGTAGGTGAATCGAGGACGTAGCTTTAAAGTGAAAGGGAAAAGCGGCACGGTGGCGCAGCGGTAGAGTTGCTGCCTTACAGCAAATGCAGCGCCGGAGACTCAGGTTCGATCCTGACTACGGGCGCCGTCTTTACGGAGTTTGTACGTTCTCCCCGTGACCTGCGTGGGTTTTCTCCGAGATCTTCGGTTTCCTCCCACACTCCAAAGACGTACAGGTATGTAGGTTAGTTGGCTGGGTAAATGTAAAAATTGTCCCTAGTGTGTGTAGGATAGTGTTAATGTGCGGGGATCGCTGGGCGGCGCGGACTCGGTGGGCCGAAGGGCCTGTTTCCGAGCTGTATCTCTAAATCTAAAAAAATCTAAAATCTAAAAGATTTACTAGGAATCTGAGGGGTAACTTTTAAAAATAAAGGGTGGTGGGTGTATGGAACGAGCTGCCAGATGAGGTAGTTGAGGCTGGGACTATCCCAACATTTAAGAAACAGTTAGGACAGGTTTAGAGGGATATGGACCAAATGCAGGACTCGTGCAGCTGGGACATGTTGGTTGGTGTGGGTAAGTTGGGCTGAAGAGCCTGTTTCTTCACTCTAACAGGTCGGGTAGCCACCCCACAATGCAAGAGACCCAGGTTTAGTTCTGACCTTGGCGGCTGACTAGTTTGCAGACTGCACTAGTCCAGCACTTTGTGTCGATCTTCAGCTGTTCATCTTCTTGACAGGGTCACGCAGCCAAGAAGAGGAAGGCGAAGGTGGAGCAGCAGAGGTCTCCTGCAGTGCCAGAGGATCCTCCCCAGAGGAATGGCCGCAACACCGAGGCAGCTGGAGAACAGGAGGACGAGAGGCCAGACAAGGCTCAGGAAACCAGGAGAAGATCACAGCGCAACAGGAGGAATCTAGCGGCAAAGTTATTGTCAACGCCAGAGACTCCTGCAGGTAACCCACACCATCTTCAGCTCAAGTCGAGTTTATTGTCATAGGTACAAGACTATTAGAAACACACAAAAATAGGTGCAGGAGTAGGCCATTCAGCCCTTTGAGTTAGCACCGCCATTCAATAGGATCATGGCTGATCATCTAAAATCAGTACCCCATTCTGGCTTTCTCCCCATATTCCTTGATTCCTTTAGCCCTAAGAGCTAAGTCTAACTCTCTCTTAAAAACATCCAGTGAATCGGCCTCCACTGCTTTCTGTGGCAGAGAATCCTACAGATTCACAACTCTCTGGGTGAAAAAGGTTTTTCCTCATCTCAGTCCTAAATGGCCCACCCCTTATTCTTAAACTGTGTGACTCCTGGTTCTGGACTCCCCCAACATTGGGAACATTTTTCCTGCATCCAGCCTGTCCAATCCTTATAAGAATTTTACATGTTTCTATAAGATCTTCTCTCATCCTTCTAAGTTCCAGTGAATACAAGCCCAGTCGACCCAGTTATGTTTTGGCCTTTAGAGATGCAGCGTGGAGACAGGCTCTTAAGCCCACTAAGTCCAAGCCGACCAACGATCACCACCACTGTATTTTTGCTGACAATGGCACGTCCTCCACAGTTATGCAGATTCACAACACTCTGAGTTAAGTTCCTCCTCCTTCTCTCTGTCTGCAGTGCCAGCTTTGCCTGTGACCTCCAAGTGGCTGTGTGGGCAAGTTGGGCCGAAGGGCCTGTTTCCACACTGTATCACTCTATGACTCTAATAAGTTAGATGTTGCCAGGACTGAGGGTCTGAACTACAGGGGTGAGTGAGGCAGGCTATGACTTTATTCATAGTCATCCAGCCTGTCAACAGGCCCTTTGGCCCAACTCATTCCTGCTGACCAAGATGTCCCCATCTAAGCTAGTCCCATTATCCTGCATTTGGCTTGTATCCTTTGAAGCACAGCTAGCTGTGGGATGATCATATATAAAATCATGAGGGAGATGGGGTAAATGCACTGTCCTTTTCCCAGGTTGGACAGAGGTATAAGGTGAGAGAGGAAAGATTTAAGAGGAACCTGAGGGACAACTTTTCCCACTCACTTTCAACTTTTTTCAACCCCAGAGTAGGGATTCCCCAACTCTGAGCGTATTCACTCTATCTATTCCCCTGATCCAAGGAAATAAAATCCTAGCCTGCTTAACCCCCCCCCCCACCCACACAATCTTTTACACTTGGACTTAGGACTTTTATCCTAATTGTGTTTTGTTGCAAAGTCTTGCTACTTTGCTGCATAATCTTCCTTTTGTTCATAGTCTTGCAGAATTGTATGTGTTATTTATATTTGGGTAATGTTCTTGTCTGTTCTCTGAGTCTATTGAGATTCTGTCACAAACAAGCTTGTCATTGTACCTCTGGTGCAGATGACAATAAACTCAACTTGGGACGCTAAGCTGACGAAGTGGGAGGAAGAAAACTGTGTTGTTGCCTGTTTCAGCACCACAGCTTCATCACAGAAGAGGTTGGATTCTTGCTTAGATTCCACTCCAGTCCACTACCTCTACTACAGATTGCGTGGCACGGTGGCGCAGCGGTAGAGTTGCTTCCTCACAGCGCCAGAGACCCACACTCCAAAGACGTCCAGATTTGTAAGCTGGACAAGGCTAAATTGTCCCTCGAGTGTGTAGAATAGTGTTAGTGTGCGGGGATCGCTGGTCGGCATGGACTCGGCGGGCCGAATGGCCTGTGTGTCTCTGTATTTGTTCTCCCCCTACCTGTCTTGATGGAGGTGACTGGGGGATGGAGACAATGCTTCATGTGCCACATGCCCATGTTACTCTTCCCTCCTCCTCTCTCACTCTATAGAATCTGCAACACTGAAGACTCGGGCAAAGAGATCCAGGAACAAGTAGAGAAGGGGGCCGTTTTAGTGGAACACAAACTCAAGAGGATCGTAGGATGAAAGTAGCGTTTTTAGGCTGTAGGGGTGGAGGTAATGGATCAGACTGGCAGTGTGCTGGGAAATATCTCCATCATTTGATGAAAGCAAAATACCACCAGATATAATTATTTTCAGATGTTTTCAACTTTTTAAATGTAGTCTATCATTTTTTTACTATTTTGAAATAAAATCTAACTGACATTTTAATGTAGGAATTTGTTTTGTGTTTGATATGGATCCAACGGTCTTTGAGGTTAAGACTTTGTAGGTTTGGAGGGAGATAAAGCTTGGAAACAGGCCTTTTGGCCCACCAAGTCCGTGCCAGCCCTCAATCGCTCCATTCACACTGGTTCGATGTTATCCCACTTTCTCATCCACCCCCTACATACAAGGGACAATTGTTTTTTACAGAGGGCCAATTAACCTACAACCCCGCATGTGTTTGGGATGTGGGAGGAAGTCAGAGCACCTGGAGGAAACCCACACGGTCACTGGATGAACGTGCAAACTCCACACAGACAGCAACATAGACTTTCTCCTTCAGTCTGAAGAAGGGTCTAGACCCGAAACGTCACCCATTCCTTCTCTCCAGAGATGCTGCCTGCCCCGCTGAGTTACTCCAGCGTTTTGTGTCGACCTTCGGTGTAAACCAGCATCTGCAGTTCCTACACATCACAGAACAGAGACTGGACTCCCATTGAAACTTTGTACAATGAAACAACAGTGACAATTGGTTAACGTGCCAATTTTATCCTATCAACGCAACAGAAAAGGAAAATAATACATGATCACAGAGTTACAAACTTTAGAAAATAAGTTTACTTTAAAGAGTAAGTTTTAAGTTAGGTGTGAACAGTGTGTTCGCTGGATAGACGATGCTGCTAGTCTCCAATAGGTATGAAAGCTCCAGGTTACACACACCAGTGGGTTAGTGCAAGACAGGGCAGCGCAGTGCCAGTGCTGGATGTCCAGCGCACATACCACGCAGCCACGGCACATACCACGCCCAGTTACGTGGTCTTCCGCTTCTTGGCCGAGGGCCTCTCGAAGACGTCTCGCACGCCGGCTGCTCGCTGCTTGAAGAACTTGCTGTTCTGGGCAGACTCCTGAGCCCAGGCGGAATCGAATGAGGTGGTGTCCTGGTCGACCAGGTGAGTGTATTTGGTCCGCCCCGACCGCCCAAAGTTCTTCACCTGATTTTATTTGTGGGTTGGGTAGAAAAGAAACAAAATTCAGCATCAACACTGTTCCAATACCACCCACGTGAAACAGATAAGCACAGCTCAAAGAATCTCAGCACAGAAATAGTATGTGGCCCTTGAAAAATCCAATGGATGAATCACTCTCTCACCTGAACCCTCCCGCTCAGTGTTGACCCAGTGTTGCATTCAAGTTGCCCAGAGACACAAAACGCTGGAGTTAACCAGTGGGTCAGGCTGCATCTCTGGAGCACATGGATAGGTGAGATGCCATCTGACCCGCTGAGTTACTCCAGCACTATGTTCCACACAAGATGCTGCCTGGCCCGCTGAAGTACTCCAGCACTGTGTGATCCACACAAGATGTTTCCTGACCCGCTGAGTTCCTCCAGCACTATGTGATCCACACAAGATGTTTCCTGACCCGCTGAGTTCCTCCAGCACTATGTGATCCACACAAGATGTTTCCTGACCCGCTGAGTTACTCCAGCACTACGCAAGATTTCTCTCTGCAGTAACTTTCTCAAACGTCCCAGGAAAAACCACTTCAGACACAGCCCGCTCTGACGCACAGCCCATCCGATGAGAAAGATGCCATTCCAAAGACACACAAGTAAAGATGTTTTTATGCCCTACCTTGTACACCCAGCAGAGGGGTGTTTCTTGTTGGTGAAGTGTCAGTGAGAACAATATGTCCCTTCCCGCTTCAACCCTGGTTTTGTTTTAACTTACTGTGGAGAATCCCTGCAAACTTGGCACCACTTCCCCATTAACTCCTTGGTTCTGGTACTGCAGTCGATGGTCACACCAGAGTCGGCTGCCTGCCCCTCTTCCGGGCCTACGTCTGTGCTCGCGTGACCCTGGAGAGGGAACACGCGGTGTCCACGGGGTCTCTGGAGGTCTTCCATGAACGCTGGTCAGCGTGGGGGGCCGAGCTCATTGTAGATACAGACGGCACTATTGTATTATAATGAACGGCTGATACAGGCTGATACAGAACGTGACTGTCGAAAGTCTTGGTACCTTCTGGTACACCGTCAATTGCGATTACTGAATAAAGAGCTTGTTAAGTAGGGGGAAAAAAAAAGTTTCCCCCGCTCTACAGAGCGTTGAATGTTCTCTGTAATCGCCCGTGGTTCCCCCAGCCTTTGTACGATGCATTCCTTCCGCAGAGAGCAATTAATGCACGCACGCACGCACACACACACACATACACACACACACACAACGGGAACTCAAGGCCTCTGGCGATACTGGCGTGTCTTACCTGCATAACCTTGGGTAAGATGGTCTTGTTGAAATGGTCCTCCAGTGTGGGGGAGCTGAAGTCCCGTTTGTACAGGTCCTCCTCTTCATCCTGTGGAACGGCAGATGTGAAGACTCAGTTCACCCAACCCACACATCGACCAACATCAACGGACAAATGGTGCATTCACCATAACCACCCTTTGGACTGGTGCATGGCATAACACTCATTATCCCACTGGCTAGATAGCACGCAAACAGAAACTTGTCGCTATACCTCTGTACACGAGACAAGAAACTATTGCCAACACCTGGGCAGGGATTATGTAGTAACAAGGAACTGAAGATGCTGGATTACAGCAAAAAGAACAAAGTGCTGGAGTAACTCAGCGGGTCAGGCGGCATCTCTGGAGACAAGGAATGAGTGACGTTTCGGGTCGAGACCCTTCTTTTCATTCTGAAGGACCTCGACCCGAAACATCACCCATTCCTTCTCTCCAGAGATGTTGCCTGACCCGCTGAGTTACTCCAGCATTTTATGCCTATCTTCAGTGAACTGACTGTTGCACACAAACTCGCTTAAAATGTAGTTAGTGGCTGCAACTCACCATGAAAAAGGCTCCCCTGTGATAGTACTTCTGCAGGAACTTGTACTTCCCTTTGCTGGCCTTATTGGTGATGGCTTTGCTGTTGGCTCGAAGCTCAGCCCGCCTCTCCTCCTCCGTCAGGTTGTGCATCCTGTCGATCTCCGCCTTCTCCTTCTCCATGCTGCACACAGAGAACTCAGTCAGCAAACACCCCTCACCCCTCACCCACACCATACAACAGTCCACAGAGCCCCACACCATACAACAGTCCACAGAGCCCCACACCATACCACGGTCCAGAGCCCACACAGGCAGAGAACTCAGTCAGCAAACACACCTCACCCACACCATACAACAGTCCACAGAGCCCCACACCATACAACAGTCCACAGAGCCCCACACCATACCACGGTCCAGAGCCCACACAGGCAGAGAACTCAGTCAGCAAACACACCTCACCCACACCATACAACAGTCCACAGAGCCCCACACCATACAACAGTCCACAGAGCCCCACACCATACAACAGTCCACAGAGCCCCACACCATACCACGGTCCACAGAGCCCACACAGGCAAAGAACTCAGTCAGCAAACACCCCTCACCCACACCATACCACGGTCCACAGAGCCCCACACCATACAGTCACAGAGCCCCACACCCAGGGTTGCCAACTTCCTCACTCCCAAATATGTTGACGTCACCGCCCCGCGCACCACGTGACCTCACCCAGCCGCCCGGGCGGCCGCCATTGGGGGGGATACTCACGACTCCCGCTCCTCGCGGTCCCGTTTGATGCGTTTCAGTTCCCGCACTTTCCACGACTCGTACTCCTCCTCGTCGTTCTCATCGTCGGTGTTCAGGGCATCGAGCGCAGACAGTGTTCTCCGCGACTCCTCAATCTCCCGCCGCGCCTCCTCCTCCACGATCTGCAAAACGCCAGCAGCCACCGGCCTGGTAAATGCCCCCGCTCCCACGGCACCAACACCCACTCCCCCCGCACCACCACCGCCCACTCCCCCCGCATCACCACCGCCCACTCCCCCCGCATCACCACCGCCCACTTCCCCCCACACCACCGCCCACTTCCCCCCACACCACCGCCCACTTCCCCCCACACCACCGCCCACTTCCCCCCACACCACCGCCCACTTCCCCCCACACCACCGCCCACTTCCCCCCACACCACCGCCCACTTCCCCCCACACCACCGCCCACTTCCCCCCACACCACCGCCCACTTCCCCCCACACCACCGCCCACTTCCCCCCACACCACCGCCCACTTCCCCCCACACCACCGCCCACTTCCCCCCACACCACCGCCCACTCCCACGGCACCACCACCGCCCACGGCACCACCACCCACTCCCCCTCACTACCGCCCACTCCCACGGCACCACCACCCACTCCCCCCTCACCACCGCCCACTCCCACGGCACCACCACCCACTCCCCCTCACCACCGCCCACTCCCCCTCACCACCGCCCACTCCCCCCGCACCACCGCCCACTCCCCCCGCATCACCACCGCCCACTCCCCCCGCATCACCACCGCCCTCTTCCCCCCACACCACCGCCCACTTCCCCCCACACCACCGCCCACTCCCACGGCACCACCACCCACTCCCCCCTCACCACCGCCCACTCCCCCTCACCACCACCTCCCCCCGCACCACCGCCCACTCCCCCTGCACCACCGCCCACTCCCACCGCCCACTCCCCCCGCATCACCACCGCCCTCTTCCCCCCACACCACCGCCCACTTCCCCCCGCACCACCGCCCACTCCCCCCGCACCACCGCCCACTCCCCCCGCACCACCGCCCACTCCCCCCGCACCACCGCCCACTCCTCCCGCACCACCACCGCCCACTCCCCCCGCACCACCACCGCCCACTCCCCCCGCACCACCGCCCACTCCCCCCGCACCACCGCCCACTCCCCCCGCACCACCGCCCACTCCCCCACACCACCGCCCACTCCCCCCTCACCAACGCCCACTCCCACGGCACCACCACCGCCCACTCCCCCCTCACCACCGCCCACTCCCCCCGCACCACCACCGCCCACTCCCCCCGCACCACCTCCCACTCCCCCCGCACCACCGCCCACTCCCCCACACCACCGCCCACTCCCACGGCACCACCACCGCCCACTCCCCCTCACCACCGCCCACTCCCCCCTCACCACCGCCCACTCCCACGGCACCACCACCGCCCACTCCCCCTCACCACCGCCCACTCCCCCCTCACCACCGCCCACTCCCACCGCATCACCGCCCACTCCCCCCTCACCACAGCCCACTCCCCCCGCACCACCGCCCCACCACCTCCCACTCCCCCCGCACCACCACCGCCCACTCCCCCACACCACCGCCCACTCCCCCCGCACCACCACCGCCCACTCCCCCCGCACCACCACCGCCCACTCCGAGTGGGATCAGGGAGCTGAGAGATGAACGGCTCCCATACCCACAGATGGCACAGTGTGTGTGCGAGCCCAGTGTGTGTGGGTGTGTGTGTGCGCAAGCCCAGTGTGTGTGTGTGTGTATGTGTGTGTGTGCATGTGCAAGCCCAGTGTGTGTGCGTGTGTGTGCATGTGCAAGCCCAGTGCGTGCGTGTGTGCGAGCCCAGTGTGTGTGCGTGCCCACCTTCAGTGTGTATTTGCGCTGGTCCTCACTCAGCCGCTTGGCCTCCTGCTCCAGATCCTTTTGCTTCATAGTCTCTGCCTCGCGCTCCTGCACAGTCACCCGGTCCTTCCTGCCGGCAGCACACAGCTCGTCACGCCCCGCAGCGCCACACGGAACATGCAGAGCTCACGGCACGGGGAGCGCACGGCACGGGGAGCACACGGCACACGCGGTGCGCTGGCACGAGGGGCACACACGGCACGTGGAACAAACTAGGAAATATAAACATACGCAGCAGCCTTTCTCTCATCATCAGGACGTCCCAACACAGGGGACACTGCACAAAGGCCCCGGGAGGAAGAACTGGGGATCTTACCTGCCGGGCCCTCGAGGACGGCTGTGGGAGGGGCCCCGGGGGAATGGGGGCACAAAGGGCCGGGTGTGGGGACGGACAACGGATCGCAGGACGACCGGAATGGAGGTGACGGCTGCCATGGGCCTGGGCAATGGCAGCAAAATGGCATCTCTTCCACGGGGACTCAGTGGGCTATCCTGCACATTCTGCACTAACCGGGGATTGTGTTCATTCACGGGGATAGTCGTGCTGAGCTGTACGCAAACAATGTATTTCACTGTACCTGGTACACGTGAAAATACAGAAATCATTGATGGACACAATAAACTGGAGTAACTTAGCGGGACAGGCAGCATCTCCGGAGAGAGAAGGAATGGGTGACATTTCACTTCTCGACTCGAGACAAATTCACAACTATCTGGGTGAAAAAGATTGTTCTCATCTCAGTTTTAATTGGCCTCCCCTTCATTCTTAGACTGTGTGGCCCCTAGTTCTGGACTCCCCCAACATCGGGAACATTTTTCGTGCATCTAACTTGTCCAGTCCTTTTATAATTTTATACGTCTCTCTAAGATCCCCTCTCATCCTTCTAAACTCCAGGGAATACAAGCCCAGTCTTTCCAATCTTTCCTCGTATGACAGTCCCGCCATCCCAGGGATTAACCTGCGAACCTGCGCTGCACTGCCTCAATAGCAATGTCGTACCTCCTGATGAAGACGGGCTTGAGCCTGGGCTCGGTCTCGTCCTCGCTGTCGGTGTACTCCTCGTACTCTGACTCCTCCTCAGACTCTTCGCCAGACCGCCCCTCGTCCTCCACCTCCAGCACCTCCAGCTCCTCGTTCTCCCTCTCCTGCGCACGCTGCCTCATCATCGCCCGCCGACGCTCGATTTCCTGTCCGGGATCAGAGGGGAGGGGGGGGGGGTGGTGAGTTTGTTATCAGGGACAGTTTCTTCCCAGCTGTTATCAGGCAACTAACCCATCCTACCACAATCAGAGAGCAGTGCTGAACTATCTACCTCATTGGTGACCCTCAGACTATCCTTGCACTAAACTTTATTCCCTTATCATGTATCTATACACTGTAAATGGCTCAATTATAATCATGTATTGTCTTTCCACTGGCTGGTTAGCACGTAACAAAAGCTTTTCACTGTACCTCGGTACACATGACAATAAACTAAACTAACAAACCTTGATCAGTTTCGCGAGTTCATAAGATCATAAGTGATAGGAGCAGAATCAGGCCTTTCGGCCCATCAAGTCTATTCTGCCATTCAATCATGGCTGATCTATCTCTCCCCCTAACTCCAATCTCCTGCCTTCTCCCCATAACCGATACCCGCACTAATCACGAATCTTTCTATCTCTGCCTTAAATATGTCCACTGACGTGGCCTCCATGGCCTTCTGTGGCAAAGAATTCCACAGATTCACCACCCTCTGACTAAAGAAATTCCTCCTAAGACTGTCCTTTAATTTTGAGGCTGTGACCTCTGGTCCTAGACTCTCCCACCAGTGGAAACATCCTCTCCACATCCACTCTATCCAAGTCTTTCACTATTCTGTATGTTTCAATAAGGTCCCCCCTCATTCTTCTAAACTGCAGCGAGTGCCATCATATGTTAACCCACTCATTGCTGGGGCTCGTCAGTGTCTGGAGTGGAAGGCCCTGACACTCGTTCCCTGCCACCCCGGCCAGGGTTTGTACTCACCTCGTCATCCACCTCCTCCTCCTCCTCCTCGCTGCTGTCCTCCCGCTCCACGTGCCAGGTCTCGCGCTCGTCCTCAGATTCTGCCTCCACCACCACCTCCGGCTCCATGATCATTCGGTGGCGAGCCAGCCTACGGGACGGACAAAGGGAACGTCAAATGCTTCAGAAACGCTCGGGGCAGCAGCGGGAACCAAGCTGCCAGCCCGCTCTTCCCTCAGGTTGGCCCAGTCATAAACTTTACCCTGATCTCCCGGTTGCTGGACACTTTAATTCTCCTTCCCATTCCCACACTGACCTTTCTGTCCTCAGTCTCCTCCATTGTCAGGGTGAGGCTAAACACAAATTGGAGGAACAGCACCTCATATTTCGCTTGGGCAGCTTACAGCCCAGTGGTATGAACATTGATTTCTCTCACTTCAGGTATCCACGGCATTCCCTCTCTCTCCATCCCACCCCCACCCAAGTCGCACCAGCTTCTCGTTTTCACCCAACAAACAGCTTACAATGGCCTGTTTCCTTTATCATCGATAATTGTTTGTGTATCTTTCACTGTGAATAGCTCGATTGTAATCATGTATTGTCTTTCCGATGTCTGGTGAGCATGTAACAAAAGCTTTTCAGTACATGTGACAATAAACTAAAACTGAACTGAACTGAGAACAGCTAGGCTCTTGGTTGACAGTCTTAAACTTTAAGACTCCCTCAGTACAAACTAATGTTGTTACATACAATATAGAAACATAGAAAATAGGTGCAGGAGTAGGCCATTCGGCCCTTCGAGCCAGCACCACCATTCAATGTGATCATGGCTGATCATTCTCAATCAGTACCCCGTTCCTGCCTTCTCCCCATACCCCCTGACTCCGCTATCCTTAAGAGCTCTATCTACCTCTCTCTTGAATGCATGCAGAGAACTAGCCTCTACTGCCTTCTGAGGCAGAGAATTCCACAGATTTACAACTCTGACTGAAAAAGTTTTTCCTCATCTCCGTTCTAAATGGCCTACCCCTTATTCTTAAACTGTGGCCCCTGGTTCTGGACTCCCCCAACATTGGGACACGTTTCCTGCCTCTAATGTGTCCAACCCCTTAATAATCTTATATGTTTCGATAAGATCCCCTCTCATCCTTCTAAATTCCAGTGTATACAAGCCTAGTCGGTCCAGTCTTTCAACATATGACAGTCCCACCATTCCGGGAATCAACCTAGTAAACCTACGCTGCACACCCTCAATAGCCAGAATATCCTTCCTCAAATTTGGAGACCAAAACTGCACACAGTACTCCTGGTGTGGTCTCACTAGGGCCCTGTACAACTGCAGAAGGACCTCTTTGCTCCTATACTCAACTCCTCTTGTTATGATGGCCAACATTCCATTGGCTTTCTTCACTGCCTGCTGTACCTGCATGCTTCCTTTCAGTGACTGATGCACTAGGACACCCAGATCTCGTCCCCTTTTCCTAACTTGACACCATTCAGATAATAATCTGCCTTCCTATTCTTACCACCAAAGTGGATAACCTCACACTTATCCACATTAAACTGCATCTGCCATGCATCCGCCCACTCACACAACCTATCCAAGTCACACTGCAACCTCATAGCATCTTCCTCACACTTCACACTACCACCCAGCTTTGTATCATCTGCAAATTTGCTAATGTTACTTTTAATCCCTTCATCTAAGTCATTAATGTATATTGTAAATAGCTGCGGTCCCAGCACCGAGCCTTGCGGTACCCCACTAGTCATTCAATATGATTATGGCTGATCATGCAAAATTAGTACTCCGTTCCTGCTTTTTCCCCATATCCCTTGATTCCATTAGCCCTAAGAGCTAGATCTAACTCTCTCTTGAAACCATCCAGTGAATTGGCCTCCACTGCCTTCTGTGGCAGAGAATTCCACAGATTCACAACTCTCTGGCCAAAAACGTTTTTCCTCATCTCTGTTCTGGCTTAACACTGTATTTGCAATGGGAAATAGGAACCCTGAAGTGAGGGGGCTCATAAACCTACAGTCAGTCTGTGGGGAGCTCCAGTGGATGGAGGGTGCCGCATCTGCCCTGAAGACTGCACGTCCCCAGCTCAGGTGAGGCGAGGAGTGGAGGTTCTCTCACCTTTCTTCAACATCCTCGGACAGTCGGTTCTGGAGGCGTTTGAGACGTGGGTCGTTGGCCAGTTCCTCCTTCACCTCCGGCTCCGCCTCTGCATCCTTCGGCTTCTTAACAAACTGGAAGTCCTCGTCCTCCTCGTCCGAGGATTCCATCGGCGCATAGTCTGGCCGCTTACCCGACACATAGCGCTTCACCTTCACTTTCTCCATGGACACCTCACCTGGGCAAAGAATGAAGCAGTGATTGAATTAATATTTTATTGCCACATATGTCAAGTCACCGTGAAATTCTTTGCTTGCATACCCAAGGTCATAAGGAACAGGAGTAGAATTAGGCCATTCGGCCCATCAAGTCCACTCGGCCATTCATTCAGCCATGGCTGGTCTATCTCTCCCTCCTAACCCCATTCTCCTGCCTTCTCCCCATAAACTCTGACACCCGTACTAATCAAGAATCTATCCATCTCTGCCTTAATAATATCCACTGATGGTATGCAAATAGTCGCCCATAAAGGGTGCTGACAAAGTGACAAAGTGACAAAGTGACAAAGTCCCGCGCCAGGGCCCCCTTTGTTCTCCCAACCCCCCCCCTCCCCCCTCCCCCCTCATGGCGGTCTCCCCCTCACAACGGCCTCCCCCACGCCGGGTCCTCCATTGTTCTTTCTCTGTGGGAGGAAGCTGCCTGTGCTCAGTTACGGTGAGAGGGGAACGTTTTAATGTTTTAATAGGAACCTGAGGAGCAACTTCTTTCACACAGAGGGTGGTGGGTGTAAGGGTTAGGGTGTCAGGGGTTACGGGGAGAATGCAAGAGAATGGGATTGAGAGGGAGAGATAGATCAGCCATGATTGAATGGCGGAGTAGGCTTAATGGGCCGAACGGCCTAAAATTCTGCTCCTAGAACATGATCAACAAACAGTCAGAGGAGGTAGTTGTGGCACGTACAATAACAACATGTAAAAGACACTTGGACAGGTGCATGGATAGGTGAGATACAACGAACTGCAGATACCGCTTTAGAAAAAAAACACAAGTGCTGGAGTAACTCAGCAGGTCAGACATCATCTCTGGACGACATGAATCTGAAGAGTCCTGACCCGAAAACTCACTCGATCCTTGCTGTTCATAGATATTGCCTGACCCACTGAGTTACCCCAGCACACTGGTGTTCTTTTCATGGCTAGGAATGAGGGAAATATAGAACAGAGTGATTTAATGTGGAGTAGACTTGATGGGCCAAGTGGCCTCATTCTTCTCATAGAACCTATAATAGATTTGCAGGGATTTGGGCCAAACATGAGCAAACGGGACTAGCTTAGATGGGGTCTTGGTTGGCATAGATGAGTTGGGCTGAAAGGCCTATTTTGGTGCTGTGTGAGTCTAACTATTGTTGAGCACTGTAGCACCCATTCTAGAAGGGGAGCAGGGCTTCAGTACTCCCTACCCAGACTGGGCTCAGGAGGGGAGAGTCTGTTGGAGGGAATTAGGGCTGCAAACAGCTGAAGGGGGCGGTGAGAGGCTGTGGGAATATTTATTCTACAGGTCCCGGGAAGTTTAATCACCGCCAGAAGCCCGATCACTGATTTAATTGAAGCCGGGTCACTATTGGGATGAGACGTGTATTTGTGCACAGCAGGATCAATAGTCAAGAGAGCCAAGAGTGTTTTGTCATGTGTCCCAGATAGAACAATGACATCCTTACTTGCAGCAGCACAACACAATATGTGAACATAGTGTAAACAATATAATAAACGTGAAAAAAAGTTTTGTTCAAGTTCATACATAAACACACACACATCGAAGATATACACACAAAAAAATACACATATATATATATATACACACATATGATAGGGTATGATAGACCTTTATTTATCCCAGGAGAGAAATTGTTCTGCCAACAGTCATAAAATACAAGATATACAAAATCTTGTACATGTCTTTTTTCACTTTTAATTTCAAGTTTGTGTACCTTGTGTGTTGTGACGGTCAGCAGACCAATTTCCCTCCAGGGATGAATAAATTTTTATCATATCGTATCGTTTCGTATCGAAACATGAAATTAAAGTGATGAGTGGAAAGTCCAGGATTTGGGATGTGCTGGGATGAGGGGTGATGGGGAGGGGAGCCATCTCAGTCTACCCCATGACAGAAGCAGGAGCAGTTATACAGTTTGACAGCCACAGGGAAGAAGGATCTCCTGTGTAGGAAGGAAGTGCAGATGCTGGTTTAAACTGAAGATAGACACAAAAAGCTGGAGTAACTCAGCGGGACAGGCAGCATCTCTGGAGAGAAGGAATGGGTGACGTTTCTAGTCCAGACCCTTCTTCAGAAGGATCTCCTGTGGCGTTCTGTGCTGCATCTTGGTGGAACCATACACACGCATATATAAAAATATGTATACACATACATGTATGCACACATATATAAATGTATATATATATGATCTATATATGTGTGTATTTGTAAGTGTGCATATATGCAGACACTGAACTTTTTTTCTCTCTTGTTTATTATATTGTTTACTGTTTACGATGTTGCAAGTAAGAATTTCATCTGGGACACATGACATTAAAACACAAGGTAGACACAAAAAGCTGGAGTAACTCAGCGGGTCGGGCAGCATCTACGGAGAGAAGGAATGGGTGACGTTTTGGGTCGAAACCCTTCTTCAGACTGAAGAAGGGTCTCGACCCAAAACGTCACCCATTCCTTCTCTCCTGAGATGCTGGCCGACCCGCTGAGTTACTCCAGCTTTTTGTGAAATAAATACCTTTGATTTGTACCAGCATCTGCAGTTATTTTCTTACACTTCTTACATACACACCCACACATACACATCCTTTCTTTGTCCCGCCCCCTGACATCAGTCTGAAGAAGGGTCTCGACCCGAAACATCACCTGAAACGTCACCCATTCCCTCTCTCCTAGATGCTGCCTGACCCGCTGAGTTACTCCAGCATTTTGTGATGCAGTTATTTTCCTACACACACATATATACATACACACACACATGTACACAGACATATACACACACATACAAACACACACACATATATACATACACAGACATATACACACATATATACAAACACATGCACACATATGCATAGACATATACACAAACACACGCACACACATATGCACATATAAAACACACACATATATACATAGACATATACACACACACACAAATATACATACAGACACACACATATAGACACACATATATACATAGACATATACACACACATATACACACGCACATACATATACACACATATAAACAAAGACGTATACACACATATGTACATACACACACACATATATATACAAACACATACACACACACACACATATATATAGTCAGAGAGTGGTGAATCTGTGGAATTCTTTGCCACGGAGGGCTGTGCTGTGTTGTGCTGTGCTGTGTTGTGCTGTGCTGTGCTGTGTTGTGCTGTGCTGTGTTGTGCTGTGCTGTGCTGTGCTGTGTTGTGCTGTGCTGTGTTGTGCTGTGCTGTGCTGTGTTGTGCTGTGCTGTGTTGTGCTGTGCTGTGCTGTGTTGTGCTGTGCTGTGCTGTGTTGTGCTGTGCTGTGTTGTGCTGTGCTGTGCTGTGTTGTGCTGTGCTGTGTTGTGTTGTGCTGTGCTGTGCTGTGCTGTGTTGTGCTGTGCTGTGCTGTGTTGTGCTGTGCTGTGTTGTGCTGTGGGGCCAGGACAGGTCAGTGGGTATAAGTGTACAGGAAGGAACTGCAGATGCTGGTTTACACTGAAGATAAGACACAACATGCTGGAGTATCTCAGCGGGGACAGGCAGCTTCTCCATCCCTTCTCTCCAGAGATGCTGCCCGTCCCTCCTCAGCTCAGCTCCTCCAGCATTTGGTGTCTATCTTCACACGCATATATATATATATATATATAATATATAACTGTGTATATTTAATCCCACTGCAGGCGCAGCAAGATGCCAGACCCCCCCCCCCCCCGGGTGGTGAAGGGAGCGGCTGGGCCCGCGGTACCGCCGCCCGGCGGCTCTCGGCTCCCAGCCCGGGGATGCGGCCAACACTAGGCCACAAGCCTGGGCCTCGCTTCCGGGCACCTCTCCCTCCCTCCCCCCGGGCTCCAGGCTTACCCTTTTCATTGAGGACGGGCACGGCCCCCGCCGTGGACTGGATGGGGGGCTGCTTGACGCTGAGGCTGAGCGGGGCCGCCATGGTGCCGGTGCTGTGAACGGAGCCGGAGCCGCAAGATACAAAGATCCTAGAGGAGCACGATGGACCACTCCGTCGAAGGCGCCTGTACTGAAGTGCAGCGGAACGCCGCCATTTTAGTAAGCAAAACCCGCCGCTCGCTCTTCCTCCGCCATTTTAGTAGGCAAAACTCGTCGCTCGCTCTTATTCCGCCATTTTAGTAAGCAAAACCCGCCGCTCGCTCTTCCTCCGCCATTTTAGTAGGCAAAACTCGTCGCTCGCTCTTATTCCGCCATTTTAGTAAGCAAAACCCGCCGTTCGCTCTTCCTCCGCCATTTTAGTAGGCAAAACCCGTCGCTCGCTCTTATTCCGCCATTTTAGTAAGCACAACCCGCCGCTCGTTCTTCCTCCGCCATTTTAGTAGGCAAATCCCGTCGCTCTGTCTCCGCCATTTTAGTAAGCAAAACCCATTGCTCGCTCTGTCTCCGCCATTTTAGTATGCAAACCCCGTCGCTCGCTCTGTCTCCGCCATTTTAGTAAGCAACATCCGCCGTTCTCTCTTCCTCCGCCATTTTAGTAAGCAAAACCCGCCGCTCGCACTTCCTCCGCCATTTTAGTAGGCAAAACCCTTCGCTCGCTCTGTCTCTGCCTCTGCCATTTTAGTAAGCAAAACCCATCGCTCGCTTGGTCTCCGCCATTTTAGTAAGCAAACCCATTCGTTGGCTCTGCTTCCGCCATTTTAGTAAGCAAACCCCGCCGCTCACTTTGCCTCTCGCAGTGTAGTCAGTGTTGTGGGGGAACAGTATGTGTGATGATGCCATTAAAATGCAGAATATATCTCATCTATCAACTCATTGTTTTGTTATTTTTATTTTTTACTGTTTTCCCCCTGCTTAACTTCTCTGATTTTATTATTTCTTTACTGTTTCTGCCCATTTCCCTCCCATCCTTCCTCCCCCCCCCTTTTGTGGTTTCCCTTGTATTACTCAAACACACACTCTGCACAAATGTAACTTATTATATATGTATATATACACATATACACACATATATACACATATATACACATATACACACATATATACACATATATACACATATATGAATGTGTGTTTGTGTGTGAGAGGCAAGATGGAGATAAATAGATCTCAAAGTTCATGGATCAGAAGCAACTTTGATAAATCAAAGCAACACTTTATTTCTCTCTTCATCTTATTTTTCACCTGATGTACATAAACCATAAAGGCGATTGGACCTATATATAGTGTAAGAAAATAACTGCAGATGCTGGTACAAATCGAAGGTATTTATTTCACAAAATGCTGGAGTAACTCAGCAGAACAGGCAGCATCTAGGAGAGAGGGAATGGGTGATGTTTTGGGTCGAGACCCTTCAGACAGACTATATATATAATCAATCTGTCATGCACACACTTCTCAGCACATGGTTCTCCCTATCGTGATCACTGTTCTCTCACATACATTTCATTAGGGCCAACCCATACACATTCGCAATCAAACTTATTTCCAGAAATCCTAATATTGTGAATAAAATAACAATGAACGCACGTCAAGATATTTTTTCGTTCTTTTCATTCTATATTATTGTAATAAAATGTAATGCACTGATACAGAAGTGCTAGCTTTAGACATGAATAATGTACACTGCTACCATAGTTTAGTTTTGAATTTAACATAAAATTGAGGGGTTCTAACCCTCACTTTTGTGAAAAATGAGTTACTTGCATTAACAAGATCCTTACCCACTACCTTACCACCTGTAAAAAAATCATATTTAAATTAAACCGATAAGTTGGTCAAATAACATAGGCACTTTCTTGTTTTTTTTGTGATTTATAGATTTTTCAAAATGTAAATATCTTATAACGTCACCTTTGTGGGTAAGCAGTATATTGCACCAACCCCCTTCAATTTTACATAATTCAAAAATGAACTTCATAAACAAGGATAACACTTTTTATTTCTGTCATTCATGGTAAGATTTACATCATTTTGTGTTTGAGATGTACAGGGTTGCACTGTTTCACATATCAGCTAACCAATGAAAAGATCAGGTCCTGATTCATACCTGTTCTTCACCTCCCCCCCCCCCCCCCCCCCCCTGAAGAAGGGTCCCTTGCCTGAAGAAGGGTCCCAGCCTGAAACATCACCCATCCTTTTTCTCCAGAGATGCTGCCTGACCCATTGATTCACTCCACCACTGTGTCTATTTGAATTGGATTCATGCTTTTGTACCACGACAGGCAGCATTGGTCATTTTGGTATAGGAAAATAACTGCAGATGCTGGTTCAAATCGAAGGTAGACACATGGGTGATCATCCAGCTCAGTAACCTGTACCTGCCTTCTCTCCATACCCCCTGATCCCTTTAGCCACAAGGGCCACATCTAACTCCCTCTTAAATATAGCCAATGAACTGGCCTCAACTACCTTCTGTGGCAGAGAATTCCACAGATTCACCACTCTCTGTGTGAAAAAAAACTTTCTCATCTCGGTCCTACAAGACTTCCCCCTTATCCTTAAACTGTGACCCCTTGTTCTGGACTTCCCCAACATCGGGAACAATCTTCCTGCATCTAGCCTGTCCAACTCCTTAAGAATTTTGTAAGTTTCTATAAGATCTCCCCTCAATCTTCTAAATTCCAGCGAGTACAAGCCGAGTCTATCCAGTTTTTCTTCATATGAAAGTCCTACCATCCCAGGAATCAATCTGGTGAACCTTCTCTGTACTCCCTCTATGGCAAGGATGTCTTTCCTCAGATTAGGAGACCAAAACTGCACACAATACTCCAGGTGTGGTCTCACCAATGCCCTGTACAACTGCAGCAGAACCTCCCTGCTCCTATACTCAAATGCCCTCGCTATGAATGCCAACATACCATTCGCTTTCTTCACTGCCTGCTGCACCTGCATGCCTACTTTCAATGACTGGTGCACCACGACACCCAGGTCTCGTTGCATCTCCCCTTCTCCTAATCGGCCACCATTCAGGTAATAGTCTGCTTTCCTGTTCTTGCCACCAAAGTGGATAACCTCACATTTATTCAGCATCTATCCAGCATCTGCAGCCCATTCCTACACGGGTCTGGGCGGTGGTGTCTCCGAGCCTGGCCGGGTTGAGCGCGACGCGGAGACCGGTAGCACGGGATTGTACCGAGCCATCTCTCCCACACTGGGGGTGGTTTGTGGAGCGGTATCTCGGTGGCTTCTGTTGGCGCCCCCTCCCCCAGAGACTGGTCCGGGTGTGGGGCGGTGATGGGTCTCCACTCCTCGGGACTGTTGGCCAGAACATCTTCCCCCTGTCTACCCGCGCCTGGTCTGCACTAGTTGACCCACCGGCCCGGGGCAAGGAGACCGCCCGAGGTCGTAGCTCTTTGCAGCGGCTCTTGGAAGAGCCTTTGTCGGGCCGAGGGAGGGAGGGAGGGGTGGAGACCGCTTGTGATGCCCCATGTTGGACGGACAAGGGTGGGTATCCTCAAATCCTGCCGGGTGCAGCCTGCTGACCCCCCCCATATCAAAAACCTTCTCACCCACCACTCTATCTCCAGGTCCCTCAGGTCGGCCGACTTGGGGCTACTCACTATCCCGCGGTCTAGGCTTAAGCTCAGGGGTGACCGCGCTTTTGCGATTGCAGCTCCTAGACTGTGGAACAGCATCCCTCTCCCCATCAGAACTGCCCCCTCCATCGACTCCTTTAAGTCCAGGCTCAAAACCTATTTCTACTCCCTAGCGTTTGAGGCCCTCTGAGGGGGGCGCTGTGAACTGTTTATGTATGTGCTGTTATGTTTGTGTGCCATTGTATGTTCGTTTCTTAGTACCTGAACTGATGTACAGCACTTTGGTCAACGTGGGTTGTTTTTAAATGTGCTATACAAATAAAATTGACTTGACTTGACTTGACTTCATTCTGTGATGTCCAGCAAGTGCAGACTGAAGCACTTTCCTCACTATCCATTGTCTCTACGGTGGCACGGTGGCGCAGCGGTAGAGTTGCTGCCTTACAGCGAATGCAGCGCCGGAGACTCAGGTTCGATCCTGACTACGGGCGCCGTCTGTACGGAGTTTGTACGTTCTCCCCGTGACCTGCGTGGGTTTTCTCCGAGATCTTCGGTTTCCTCCCACACTCCAAAGACGTGCAGGTTTATAGGTTAATTGGCTGGGTAAAATGTAAAAATTGTCCCTAGTGTGTGTAGGATAGTGTTAGTGTGCGGGGATCGCTGGGCGGCGCGGACCCGGTGGGCCGAAGGGCATGTTTCTGCGCTGTAAATCTAAATCTACTTCCTTAGAAGGCTTGGGGAGTTCAGCATGTCCTCTGCAACTCCCGACAGCTTGTACAGAGGCACCAGAGGAAGCATTATAACGGGATGCATCACCAGCTTGGTTTGATCTAGCCATCAACTCACCTGGATTCATGTCCAGTTCCATATCGAGAGTCTGAAGAAGCTTCTGGACCCGAAACGTCATCGACCCATTTTCTCCAGAGATGCTGCCTGACCCGCTGAGTTACTCCACCATTTTGTGTCCATTGACCTGCGTCTGTAGTTCCTTGTTTCTACGACTTATAGCAGAAGGGCTTGTATACACTGGAATTTAGAAGGATGAGAGGGGATCTTATTGAAACATACAAGATTATTAAAGGGTTGGACACGCTAGAGGCAGGAAACATGTTCCCAATGTTGGGGGAGTCCAGAACCAGGGGCCACAGTTTAAGAATAAGGGGTAGGCCATTTAGAATGGAGATGAGGAAAAACTTTTTCAGTCAGAGAGTTGTGAATCTGTGGAATTCTCTGCCTCAGAAGGCAGTGGAGGCCAATTCTCTGGATGCTTCCAAGAGAGTGTTAGACGGAGCTCTTAATGATAACGGAGTCAGGGGGTATGGGGAGAAGGCAGGAACGGGGTACTGATTGTGAATGATCAGCCGTGATCACATTGAATGGCGGTGCTGGCTCGAAGGGCTGAATGGCCTCCTCCTGCACCTATTGTCTATTGTCTATTGTCTATTATAGAATGCTAATCCCCTACTTGGTTATAGTGGACAATCTGCAATAACAGACATTTCCTCCCCCTCTACGGTCCGTTATAACTGCATTGCCTCATTTCACCCCCATGGCAAGGCCAGCAGCATGATCAAGGACAAGTCACACCCTGGCCACTCTCTCTTCGCCCCTCTCCCTTCAGGCAAAAAGGTATGGAAGTGTGAAAACGCACACCTCCAGATTCAGGGAGTTTATTCCCAGCTGTTATCAGGCAACTGAACCACAACACAACAACCTGAGGGCAGATCTGAACTACTATCTACCTCTTTGATGACCCTGGGACTATATTTGATTGGACTTTACTGGTTTTACCTTGCCCTAAACGTTATTCCCTTATCACGTATCTAAACACTGTGAAAGGCTCGATTGTAATCATGTATTGTCTGTCTACTGACTGGTTAGCGCGCAACAAAAGCTTCTCACTGTACTTTGCGGTACATGTGACAAAGTAAATCGAACTATTAATCATCTGTAACATTACATAATGCACATGAAGAGAACAGATATGAACTGATTTCTTTGATTTAATGTATTTTATTTGAAAGACAGAATGCAAAATGACACTTTACTAAAGATAACACTAGCGCATAGTCTTATCTTATTTAAATATTACTGTACACCACAATAACTGAACTCATAAGGTTAGCACAGGAACAGATATTTAATAGTAAATATTAATAAAATTAGCAGTACTTTTAAAAAAAATGGATCAGGTGGAAATACGCAATGGGGAACTGGGACGTAATGGTTCAAAAAGGTCAGAATAAATTAAAAGAATTTAAAAAATGAACATTGATAAAATTCAATGATAAGAGGGGACAATTGAAGAGATCTTGACAACCCAGCTTGTAAATGACTGAAGGGATGGTCATAATAGGTGGCAGAGTGCACATCCTTCCCCAGTCACCCCTCGTTCCCATCTACCAGCAGATCGACACAAAATGCTGGAGTAACTCAGCGGGTCAGGCAGCATCTCTGGAGAGAAGGAATGGGTGATGTTTCGGGTCCAGACCCTTCTTCAGACTGAAGAAGGGTCTCGACCTGAAACGTCACCCATTTCTTCTCTCCAGAGATGCTGCCTGACCCGCTGAGTTACTCCAGCTTTTTGTGTCCATCTTCGGTTTAAACCAGCATCTGCAGTTCCTTCCTACACATGTCTCCTGCCAGGCTCACCCATGGGACCAAGGCTGTCCAAAAGGTCCATACTAGTTGTCTACATACCCAGGAGATCAATCTGACTGTTTGAAACTCAAGACTGAGGACTTGGCCACCATTGAAAACATATCAGTCATAGGGTCACACAGCACAGAAACAGGCTCTTCGGTCCAACTCATCCCCGTGTACCAGGATGCCCATCTGAACTAGTCCCATTTGCCTGCGTTTGGCCCATAACTCTCTATACCCTGGAATTAAATTGGTGAACCTTGGCTACACTCTCTACTTTCATAGATTCTCCCTCCCTGGGTATCAGGAGGCCTGACCTGTGCACAATAGTCCACGTTTGGCTTCAACAGCGGCCCCATTGTTAGTGGAGTCCAAGCAACATTAACTCTTGCAGGCAGACTGGCAGATGGAGTATATCGTGAGATAACCCCGAATAGTGAAAGGCCTGGATAGAGTGGATGTGGAAATGATGTTTCCACTATTAGGAGAGTCAAGGATTAGATGCCATAGCGTCAGAATAAAAGGGCGTACCTTTAGAAAGGGGATGAGAATGAATTTCTTTAGCCTGAGGGTGGTGAATCTGTGGAATTCATTGCCACAGAAGGCTGTGGAGGTCAAGTCATCGGGTATATTTCAGTTGGAGATGAAGAGATTCTTGATTAGGAAGGGTGTCAGGGGTTATGGGGAGAAGGCAGGAGAATGGGATTGAGAGGGAAAGATAGATCAGCCATGATTGAATGGTGGAGTAGACTTGATGGGCCGAATGGCCTATTTCTGCTCTGACACCTTCTGACCCACTCTGAGTCTGAAGAAGGGTCTCAACCAGAAACGTCACCTATTCCTTCTCTCCAGAGATGCTGCCTGACCCGCTGAGTTACTCCGACTTTTTGTGTCTATCTTATCAAGGCATAAAGGATGTGTAGGAAAATAACTGCAGATGCTGGTTACAAATTGATGTCACGGCGGCTGTTAGAAATGAAAAGGTCTCGTGATGGTAGATGGCCAGCCGGGGGAGTCCAAGAGGAGGAGATGGGAGAAGGGGGCTAAAAGATTTTTCAATGTCACGCCGGCAATTAGAAATCAAGGTGTAACACGGACGGGTGACTGAAGGGGCGAGGTGTTCACAAGCCGCCCAGTGGGGGAACGGGTAGTTGGGCTTCCCAAGGGAGCAAGGGAGAGTGGGACTGGGCAGGGTCCTCTCACCCCTGCCACACCGGGTGAGGACAGGCCTGGCCACGTTGCTGGAGTTGGTAGCAAGGACACCGTGGGAGAATCCTATCCTCAGAGAGATCAAGGATGGACAGGCAGAACTTCCCCAATCACTGTCGTGTGGGATGAAAACTTTCCAACAACCATCGTGTAAGAAAACGTTTGATAAAACGCGTGCAGGAGACAATAACCCGGCTGGGATTAATCCTTTACTAGAAGAGACAGACGCAACTCCCAGCACGCACCTTGGAGGAGGAGACGGGCCTGGTCATGGTTGATGAAATGGGAACTAAGTGTTAGAGGAAAATTACATATAATTGGTTCGAAATTGATGGTTGGTGTTCTGTTGATGGAGGCCACAGTATAGTTTGGAAAAGTCCCTGTGATTTTTCAAACAAAGGCACCTGTTTCAGACCACAGCTTGTGTGGGGTGCTCTGTGTGTGTGTGTGGGGTGGGTGCTGTGTGTGTGGGTGGGTGCCATGTGTGTGGTATGGGTGCTGTGTGTGTGGGTGGGTGCCATGTGTGTGGTATGGGTGCTGTGTGTGTGTGGTATGGGTGCTGTGTGTGTGTGGGGTGGGTGCTGTGTGTGTGGGTGGGTGCCATGTGTGTGGTATGGGTGCTGTGTGTGTGGGTGGGTGGCATGTGTGTGTGTGGGGTGGATGCTGTGTGTGTGGGTGGGTGCTGTGTGTGTGGGTGGGTGCCATGTGTGTGGTATGGGTGCTGTGTGTGTGTGGTATGGGTGCTGTGTGAGTGTGGGGTGGGTGCTGTGTGTGTGGGTGGGTGCCATGTGTGTGGTATGGGTGCTGTGTGTGTGGGTGGGTGGCATGTGTGTGTGTGGGGTGGATGCTGTGTGTGTGGGTGGGTGCTGTGTGTGTGGGTGGGTCCCATGTGTGTGTGGGTGGGTGCTGTGTGTGTGGGTGGGTGGCATGTGTGTGTGTGGGGTGGATGCTGTGTGTGTGGGTGGCATGTGTGTGTGTGGGGTGGGTGCTGTGTGTGTGTGTGGGTGCTGTGTGTGTGGGTGGGTGCCATGTGTGTGGTATGGGTGCTGTGTGTGTGGGTGGGTGGCATGTGTGTGTGTGGGGTGGGTGCTGTGTGTGTGGGTGGGTGCCATGTGTGTGGTATGGGTGCTGTGTGTGTGGGTGGGTGGATGTGTGTGTGTGGGTGGGTGGCATGTGTGTGTGTGGGGTGGGTGCTGTGTGTGTGGGTGGGTGCTGTGTGTGTGGGTGGGTCCCATGTGTGTGTGGGTGGGTGCCATCTGAGTGGACAGTGACTGTCCCAGCGATGGACGCTGGTGTTTCTGAGAACTCGGCCTTGCCAAACGTTTGTCCGGAAGTGAAGGATGAACAGTCCACCCCACCAACATAGAAGGGTCCCGACCCAAAACGTCCCCCCTCCATATTCCCCAGATAGGGGTGGATAGGCACAAAAAGCTGGAGTAACTCAGCGGGTCAGACAGCATCTCTGGAGAAAAGGAATAGATGACGTTTCAAGTCGAGACCCTTCTTCAGAAACGTCACCCATTCCTTCTCTCCAGAAATGCTGTCTGACGGACTGAGTTACTCCAGCTTCTTCGGTTTAAACCAGCATCTGCAGTTCCTTCCTCCACACTTTCTCCAGAGTTGTTGCCCAACCCCCCCCCCTGCTGTGTTACTCCAGCAGCATGTGTCTATCTTCCCAAAGTAACAGGTGGCGATAGACAAGTCCTAAAGAGTACCAGGATAAAATACACTTTGAAGCACGTTCATCATAAGCTTATCTTACAGAAAGTAAAAAACAGGTACAAGAGGCAGCGAGACTACAGTACCTGGCTGTTGGAGAGACATCGCCTGCCTGCACAAATTCGGGTGAAGGTTTTACTCTGGGCAAAACGCAGAGAGCTAGACAAGAGTCCACACTTATTTAGAAAAAGTTATTGAGAACTCCAGATGAAGAGGCTTGATCAGCTGTGAGCTGCTGTCCATTCAACTTCGCATTGGCACATCTCAAACACAAGGACATTCACGGTCTGCGAGAAAGCATTTAGATCAAACTTTTGGCTGCTGCCCATCGTACAAATTTCTGCCTTCCCTCTCGACAAACAGGAAGCAGCGGTTAAGGCATCCAGAATCTATTAACCTGTACAATATAGTCATTTAAAAATATAGTTTTTCACCATCTCGATATCAGTAACGATGATATTTTATTTAAATTCCTCCCTATACAATCGAGGAATTGCTTTGCTAATAAAGAGTTATAAATTTTATACATATTGTAACGGGGAGTGCGTGAGATGCCACTGGTCAGTGGAAATCGAAACACCCCCATAATTTCATTTAAAATCCTTCCATTTCATAATTAAAAATAACGTCGGGAGCTCGTTACTGTGGTAATCCGTAAATATTTCACTGGGAGACAAAACTGCAACGTCCTTAAGGGGTTGTTAGAGAACCAGTGACCACTGGCAATGAGACCACTGGCCTTGTGATCACTGACTGACCACTGGCTCCATGACCACTGACTGACCACTGGCACAACCACTGGCCCTGTGATCACTGACTGACCACTTGCCTTGTGACCACTGGTGCCATATTGACCCTCTATGACCATTGACCTCAATATAAACATGGCAGGTCTCTGATCCCAGTGTCTTTTCCCCCCTGACCCAATGTCCAGTAACCTCTCAGACCCAGTGTCCAGTGGTGTGAATCGGACCCAGTGACTGTCCTTGGACCCAGTGTCCAGTCTCAGACCCAGTCCAATGTCCAGTGACTGCCCTCGGTCCTAATGTCCAGTGTCCAGCCTCAGCCCCAGTGTCCAGTGGCTGCCCTTAGACCCAGTGTCCAGTGGTTGCCTCCTGGTCCGACACGATTTCAATCACTGGCTTCCCATTGATGAAAGGACTGTTTTGGTCAGGCCGGCCGGTCTCTGGTGGTCAGTGAGTTGCAGGTGTGTCGATGTCAGCGGTCCCAGTGCTGGGTGTGAGCGAGACCGTGTGGCCAACATCGAGCAGGATGTGCGTTTGATCAGGCGGGGGTGAAACGTTCTGGAGTTGAGCTGTTCTCCCAGTCTATCCCCGGACGCTGCCCGCTAGCTCTGTGGCACTCACTACCGACCCACCCGAGCCCGGTAGAATGAGAAGGCGGCGGGTAGTGCACATTCGGCTGGACTCGCCCAGCAGAGAGTTCCCGCGTTTACTCCCACCAGCTGAAGAGGACGATGTAGAGAGACACCAATGATTTACACAACACAGATCGTCTGTCTTTAACATATTGGCCTTTCCCCTGACAACAGCCAGCAAACACGGAAAAACATATCAACCGCTGAACCGATGTATAAATGCACATTGTTAAAAACCAAAACAGAAGCAACGGCTAGTGCTTTAATGATTAAAAAAAGAGGTCGAGCTTCAACTGTGCCCCGCTGTAAATGTTATTCTTCACTCGTTAGTGTCCAGAAACATTCTCACCCGGTCCCGCTAGGCACTGGGCACACTGGTTACATTCGGTCAGTCCTGAATGTGTCTTCGATGGAGGGGTCAGTGAGGACCAGGTCAGGGTCACTCAGCATGCTCAGGCCATCCAGGCTCAGAGGCTCCATCTTCAGATCATCGTCCAGTTGGAACTGGGTGTCCGTGTCATAGGTGGTGTCCGTCACGCCGGCCAGCGCACTGCTGATGTCCTTGGACAGGCTAGGCAGGGAGTCACCTGTGGAGTGTAACAGGGGCAAGATGAAGTCACCATCGCCAATCCACACCTCTACCCTCATCCTGTCCTGTCCTGATGGTGCCTTACCTCCCTGAAGATCTCACACTTTAGCTTGGCCTAGTTTTAGTTTAGCTTAACTTAGGTTAGCCTTAGCCTACCTTGAGCCTCGCTTTAGCCTAGCATGGGGAGAGGCATTTACCACCTTCTGTGTACAAATAAAACTTGCCCCATACATTTCCTTTACACCGGGCGGCACGGTGGCGCAGCAGTAGAGTTGCTGCCTTACAGCGAATGCAGCGCCGGAGACCCGGGTTCAATCCCGACTACAGGCGCTGTCTGTACGGAGTTTGTACGTTCTCCCCGTGACCTGCGTGAGTTTTCTCTGAGATCTTCGGTTTCCTCCCACACTCCAAAGACGTACAGGTTTGTCGGTTAATTGGCTGGGCAAATGTAAAAATTGTCCCCAGTGGGTGTAGGATAGTATTAATATGCAGGGATCGATGGTCGGCGCGGTGGGCTGAAGGGCCTGTTTCCACGCTGTATCTCTAAACCAAACTAAAACTGAACTTTAGCCCTCTCACCTGAATGCTATGTCCTCTGGTGTTTGACATTTAAGGAGAAGGAGATACCTACAAGGACACAGTTAGAGGATAGAGAGGTTGGCAAATGTTAGCAGCAGCTCCCTACATCACCCACCCTGCACTGCCAGGACACCGGGCCTGAGAGTGACAGAATAACAAGTCAGGGTTGAACCTGGTGCTGTGAGGAAGCAGCTCTACCTGCTGCACTGCCCCGACCCCAAGCTCTTAAGGACACAAGGCCATTCTTGGAACACGCTGAGGGTGAAAGGGCATGTGGTGAGGGATGTCCTTGACAAATCTGCTCCCTGATGCTGTTGGTGCTTCCCAAGCTTCCTCCCACGGTCAGAGCCAGCCTTCCCTCCCTCACCTGTCACACCTGGGGCTGCTCACCTGTCAGGATGATGTTGGGGATGTTGCCGGTGCAGGTGGAGTAGAGCATGTTGGGTTTCAGCTGCGGCAGCGGATCCTGGAGGCTCCCGTAGCTCCCGGTCAGACCCAGCAAGGCAGCCTGGGAGAAGTGAAGGCCGGAACCCAAGTTGTAGAAGCTGCTTCCACTCATCGGCAGGGAAGTGGACATGTTGAACTGGTTCATCTTGGGGTGGGGGGTGGAAGAGGAACAGAACAACCGTGAGAACCAACTCTACTGTGGGAGGGCAAGAGACTGCAGACACTGGAACCTGGACCAGAACACCAAGTGCCGCAGGAACTCAGACGGTCAGGCAGCATCCGTGGAGGGAATGGGCAGATGACGTTGTGGACTGGTTCTTCAGACTGATCGGGGTAGGGTTGGGTCTTTCCCCTGACTACAATCAGTCTGAAGAAGGGTCCAGACCTGTAAGGTCACCTGCCCACCTCCTGATTGATAGTTTATTGTCAAATGTGACATGTAACAGTGAAAGTCTTGGTTCTTGGTCCTCCAAAATATTCCAAATGGAATTTAAACTGGAGGTGGTGGAGTGTGGACTTAAGCACCAAGGGCTTCTTGGAGAAGGCCTGCCTTAAATTTAGTTGCGTCTGTTTTGCGTACTCTACGTGAAGAGTCTTCACGTGTAGGGTGTCTACAAAAGATCTTCCACGGATGCTGCCTGACCCTCTGAGTTACTGCACCACTTGGTGGGGGGCACTGGGTGGGATGTGAGGGACGGGCCTGTAACCGGGTCCACACTCAATGTAGATCCAGAAGCTCCTGGAGGTCACGGCTCTCAGGAACTTGACCCTTCTTCCCCGTGGTAGCAGTGAGAGGCGATGGTGGGTGAGATGGCTCCAATGCTTGGCCCAGTCTGAATACTGTCGGTCAGACACAGTCTGAGAGACGCTTTCACCCAATCCCTGAGTAAATCCCGACTGGAATCCAGCGACTAGGTTTGTATACACTGGAATTTAGAAGGATGAGAGGGGATCTTATTGAAACATATAGGATTATTAAGGGATTGGACACGTTAGAGGTAGGAAACATGTTCCCAATGTTGGGGGAGTCCAGAACAAGGGGCCACAGTTTAAGAATAAGGGGTAGGCCATTTAGAACAGAGATGAGGAAAAACATTTTTACTCAGAGAGTTGTAAATCTGTGGAATTCTCTGCCTCAAAAGGCCATGGAGGCCAATTCTCTGAATGCATTCAAGAGAGAGCTGGATAGAGCTCTTAAGGATAGCGGAGTCAGGGGGTATGGGGAGAAGGCAGGAACGGGGTGCTGATTGTGAATGATCAGCCATGATCACATTGAATGGTGGTGCTGGCTGGAAGGGCCGAATGGCCTCCTCTTGCACCTATTGTCTATTGGAAGCATCAGCAACTGTTGACATCCGTACCTCTAGGGAACACCCCCGTCTCATCTCACCCCTACCACTGGGAAGAAGGTATAGAACTTCCAAGTTGGCACCTAACCCAGGCGACGATTTGCGTGCTAGCCACAGAAACAGATCTACAATCACATCTTACAATCGCTCCACACTTTTAAATCTCTACTCCTACAGTAACATTTCTTACGTTAACCTTGACCTTCCTAAACTCCTCTCTTGTCATGTATCTGTACACTGTGAAGGGCTCGATTGTAATCATGTATTGTCTTTCTGCACACTGGTTGGTTAGCACGCAACAAAAGCTTTTCACTGTACCTCGGTACACGTGACAATAAACTAAACTGAAACTGAAATTAAACTGAAGCAGGAGCCTGAAAACTGTGACCTCCAGGTTCAAGAACAGCTTCTTCCCAGAGCTCAAGCTCCTCAACGTTACATGACACTAACCTCTGCTACCGTGAACTTCAAGGTGAGGGCAGGCAGGGTTGGCAAGGTAACAGGTGAGGGGGACAGGTGAGGAAGACAGGTGAGTGGGGGGGAAAGGGGGACAGGTGAGCGGTGCGGTTGGTGAGCGGGGGGGTGAGCGGGACATGTGAGCGGAGAGGGGGTGAGAGGGACAGGTGAGGGGACAGGTGAGCGGGGGGGGGGGGTTGGTGAGCGGGACAGGTGAGCGGAGAGGGGGGTGAGAGGGACAGGTGAGGGGGAAAGGTGAGCGGGGGGGGTTGGTGAGCGGGACAGGTGAGCGGAGAGGGGGGTGACAGGGATAGGTGAGGGGGACAGGTGAGCGGGAGGGTTGGTGAGCGGGACAGGTGAGCGGAGAGGGGGGTGAGAGGGACAGGTGAGCGGGGGGGGGGGTGAGAGGGACAGGTGAGCGGGGCAGTTGGTGAGTGGGACAGGTGAAGGGGACAGGTGAGCGGGGGGGTTGGGTTGGTGAGGGGGGATAGGGGGTTGCTGAGGGGGAGACAATGTTCCAAGCCACAACGTCTGCAACATTAACGCAGGGAAGAGATGAACACTGGTCACAAACCAATGATGGGCTGACATCAACACAAGACCTGCACTCTACTGGTGAGGATGAAGAACACGTCACACTGTGATCAGCAAGGACACCAGGGTGTACAACGATCAGCCTACCATTGCTCGATCATACTCTGTTATCCCTAGACAGCTGTGGATGTCCGTAGGGCTGCTGATGGCAAACTCCCATACCTGCTGGGACAGAGGCTTGGACTGACTGGCCAGTAACTGTTGCTCAAAGTACGGATCGCTGAACAGATTATCCACGTCATTCTGTCAAAGAGAACACAGAGGGTGAGAGGAGCACACACAAACACCCGGAGTACACGGTCATAACGTCATAAGTGATAGTAGAACTGTGCCATTCGGCCCATCAAGTCTACTCCACCATTCAATCATGGATGATCTATCTCTCCCTCCTAACCCCATTCTCCTGCCTTCTCCCAATAACCTCTGACACCCGTACTAATCAAGAATCTATCTATCTCTGCCTTAAAAATATCCATTGACTTGGCCTCCACAACCGTCTGTGGCAAAGAATTCCACAGATTCACCACCCTCTGACTTAAGGAATTTCTCCTCATCTCCTTCCTAAAAGAATGTCCTTTAATTCTGAGGCGATCACCTCTACTCCTAGATTCTCCCACTAGTGGAAATATCCTCTCCACACCCACTCTATCCAAGCCTTTCACTGTTCTGTATATTTCAATGTGGATAGGACAGGTTGGTGGGCCGAAGGGCCTGTTTTCCCCATTGTATCTCCAAAAAAAACCCCACGAGAATAAATACAGGTGAGTAATATTTTTGAACATCTGGAGACTTACGCTGGGGGAGGGCAGCTCGAGTGGCAGAGGCTGAGAGAGCTGATGGACGGTGGAGATTGGTGAGTGGCACAGTGCTTGCTGAGTCTGGTGCATCATCTGCTGGGGCTGCTGCAGGTGCTGGTAGAGCGGGTAAGGCGGCAGATGTTCCATCGCCATGTTACTGGTGTCCAAGGCCACTCCCTGCAAGACCAAAGGCCAGAGTTAGACCGGATGGACTCTCCCCCTCCAGCCGAGTCCTGAACACTCTCACTAATCTCCTGCCCCTTCGCCAACCACCAGGGCAGCAACTGAGGAGACCAGAAGATCACAAGATATAGGAGCAGAATTAGGCCAATCGACCCATCAAGTCTGCCCCACCATTCTGATCTATATTTCCCTCTCAATTCTCCTGTCTTCTCCCTGTAACCATTGACGCCCTTACTAATCTAAAGAAAGTGAGAGATTTTTCACTGCACCTCGACACGCGTGATAATAAATAAACTCAAACGGATTCGTTAAGTCAGGGGATAATTTCCAATTTCTCACAGGAAGAGTGGTGCAGTGGTAGAGTTGCAGCTTGACTGGTACATGCTCCCATCAGGCAAACGTGACACAAGTGTGAAAACGCACACCTCCAGATTCTGGGGCAGTTTCTCCCCGGCTGTTATCAGGCTACTGAACCATCCTACCACAACCAGAGAGCAGTGCTGAATTACTATCCACCTCTTTTTTTAAAAATCAAAAATATTTATTATATTACAACCCCCACCCAGGATACATCCAATCCCCCGCGGTCGGTGCCCAGCGGTCCCGGAGATCCCCCAGGGTGCCCGTGGACAGCGCGCAGTCCCTCTCCAACGCCACCCAGGCGCGGTTGTAACCCCGGAAAAGGGGTAGGCAGCCGGCTCGGGCAGAGCCCTCTTCTGCTTGGTGCCGTGAGTCGCGGATGGCCAGCTTGGCCAGGCCCAGGAGCAACCCAACAAGGACATATTCGGCCACTATCCACCTCAATGGGGGTGACCCTCAGACTATCTTTCATTGGACTTTATCTTGCACTGAACATTATTCCCTCTATCTGTACACTGTGGACGGCTTGATTGTAATATCCGTGATGGGACTTTGTTGACTACACCTTGCACTAAAGGTTATTCCCTTATCATGTATCCACGCGCTGTAAATGGATCGATGTATTGTATTGTCTTTCCGCTGACTGGTTAGCTCGCAACAAAGGCTTTTCACTGTCCGTCGGTACACGTGGCAATAAACTAAACTGCGATGGACAGCCGAGCCGACTGTGACGGGAGAGGTGACTCACCTGGGCGATTGAAGACAGTGTTGGTGACATGGTTGGTGAGAACTGTTTGCTGAGTGACCTGCGAGGCTCCATGCCGGGCGAGAGTGTCAGCGGACTGACCGGGGTGTGGCGTCGGCGGGGCGAGCTGTTCAAGGCGGTGGGGATGGACGGGTTGCTGAGCGATGACCGCAGGGACGACTGCATTGGGGGGTTGCTGAGGGAGTGGTTACTCAATGGAGATGGTACCATGGAGTTGGTAAGCGAGGCTTGGATGGACGGGTTACTCAGCGAGCTGTGCAAGGAGGATGACAGACCTGGGCAGGAACAAGCACACACACAACAGATTTAATCATCAGCTCAGTGTGACGGGGAAGGCAACAATCACTCCACATGGTGCTTTCAACATTCACGCGTTCAACATTCACACAGAGAAACAGGAACTGCTGACACTGGTTTACAAAAAGCAACACAAAGCTGGAGTGACTCTGGATGAGGCAGCATCTCTGCTTGTTAGTCCAGCATTTTGTGATACCTTTCGATTTGATCCAGCATCTGCAGTTATTTTGTTACACAACATCAAACGTGTGGTCTTTTGAACATGTGCAGGAAGGAGTTACTCCAGCATTCTGTGAATAAATCAGCATCTCTGTTTGTTCAATGTTCACACGTTCAATGTTCACACTGAAGATAGACACAAAATGCTGGAGTAACTCAACGGGCCAGGCAGCATCTCTGGAGAACATTGACATAGAAACATGGAAAATAGGTGCAGGAGTAGGCCATTCGGCCCTTCGAGCCTGCACCGCCATTCAATATGATCATGGCTGATCATCCAACTCAGTATCCCGTACCTGCCTTCTCTCCATACCCCCTGATCCCTTTAGCCACAAGGGCCACATCTAACTCCCTCTTAAATATAGCCAATGAACTGGCCTCAAATACCTTCTGTGGCAAAGAATTCCATCAGATTCACCACTCACTGTGTGAAGAAAAACTTTCTCATCTCGGTCCTAAAAGACTTCCCCCTTATCCTTAAACTGTGACCCCTTGTTCTGGACTTCCCCAACATCGGGAACAATCTTCCTGCATTTAGCCTGTCCAACCCCTTAAGAATTTTGTAAGTTTCTATAAGATCCCCCCTCAGTCTTCTAAATTCCAGTGAGTACAAGCCGAGTCTATCCAGTCTTTCTTCATATGAAAGTCCTGCCATCCCAGGAATCAATCTGGTTCAATGTTCAATGTTGATGTCTTCATCCAGAGATGCTGCCTGTCCCGCTGAGTTACTCCAGCATTCTGTGTCTATCTTTGGTGTAAACCAGCATCTGCAGTTCCTTCCTGCACAGGCAATGTTCACGCTCAAAAGACCACACTTTTAATGTTGTGTAAGAAAATAACTGCAGATGCTGGTACAAATCGAAGGTATCACAAAATGCTGGAGTAACTCAGCAGGTCAGGCAGCATCTCTGGAGAGAAGGAATGGGTGACGTTTCGGGTCGAGACCCTTCTTCAGACTGATGTAAGGGGGGCGGGACAAAGGAAGGATATAGGTGGAGACAGGAAGACAGTGGGAGAGCTGGCTCAGCGATCGTTTCGCTCAACACCTTCATTCAGTCCGCCTTAACCAACCTGATCACCCGGTGGCCGAGCACTTCAACTCCCCCTCCCACTCCCAGTCTGACCTTTCTGTCATGGGTCTCCTCCAGTGCCATAGTGAGGCCCACCGGAAATTGGAGGAACAGCACCTCATATTTCGCTTGGGCAGCTTGCAGCCCAGTGGTATGATCATTTACTTCTCCAACTTTAGATAGTTCCTCTGTCCCTCTCTTCCCCTCCTCCTTCCCAGATCTCCCTCTATCTTCCTGTCTCCACCTATATCCTTCCTTTGTCCCGGCCCCCTGACATCAGTCTGAAGAAGGGTCTCGACCCGAAACGTCACTCATTCCTTCTCTCCTGAGATGCTGCCTAACCTGCTGAGTTACTCCAGCATTTTGTGACACGTTTGATGTTGACGTGTTCAATAATCATGTTCAATAATCACATGTTGAACGTTCCCATGATCCGTTTAACATCTCCGACACAGAGAAACCGCATCGTTGGCAAATAAAGGACAACAAGGCCCCACGGCGGGCAGCTGGCCGAAGTCCCGGTCAAGGAACTAGAATACCAGGAGGAGGCAGAGGGGCACCAGTGGAAACTAGTGTTCACCCACTAGTCTTCTTGCTATTGAGGGCGTGCAGCGTAGGTTTACTAGGTTAATTCCCGGAATGGCGGGACTGTCGTATGTTGAAAGACTGGAGCGACTAGGCTTGTATACGCTGGAATTTAGAAGGATGAGAGGGGATCTTACAGAAACGTATAAGATTATTAAGGGGTTGGACACGTTAGAGGCAGGAAACATGTTCCCAATGTTGGGGGAGTCCAGAACCAGGGGCCACAGTTTAAGAATAAGGGGTAGGCCATTTAGAACTGAGATGAGGAAAAACCTTTTCAGTCAGAGAGTTGTGAATCTGTGGAATTCTCTTCCTCAGAAGGCAGTGGAGGACAAGTCTCTGAATGCATTCAAGAGAGAGCTAGATAGAGCTCTTAAGGATAGCGGAGTCAGGGGGTATGGGGAGAAGGCAGGAACGGGGTACTGATTGAGAATGATCAGCCATGATCACATTGAATGGCGGTGCTGTCTCGAAGGGCTGAATGGCCTCCTCCTGCACCTATTGTCTATTGTCTATTGTCTTCGGCAAGGCATCCCCCCCCACAGCCTGGCTCGTGGAAGCGGTGCTCATGAACCCGGAGCCACAGCTGGATGCTTCCTCTCACCTTGGGAGCTGCTGATGCCCAGATGTGTCATGGTGGTGGACAGGTTGCCGGTGCTGCTGCCTCCGCTGATGTTGGGGTACGGGTTGTCCTCGGGGTCCAGCGGGGTGGGCAGGGGCGACGGGAAGTGGAGGTTGGTGAGGTCGGGCAGAGAGCCGCCCGTATTCAGCGAGCCCTGGAAATGCGACAAGCCGGCGTTCTGGTCAGGGGACGGGTAGATACTGGGACCGGGAAACAAAACACAACGTTGAGTTCAACACAAGATGTCCGCGTAGTGCCACGTCCGCATGTATCTGAGATGTGTGTAGGAAGGAACTGCAGGCGCTGGTTTAAACCGAAGATAGACACAAAATGCTGGAGTAACTCAGCGGGACAGGCAGCGTCTCTGGAGAGAAGGAATGGGTGACGTTTCCCTTTCCCGTGACTTTCAGTCTCGACCCGAAACGTCACCCATTCCTTTTCTCCAGAGATGCTGCCCGTCCCGCTGAGTTACTCCACCTTTCTGTGTCTATCCTCTGAGATGCGAGTTCCTGTTTCAGCAAAGGGTCAGCGTGACAGTGGATCATTGCCCTGGGTCAGCCGCACGGCTGGCCGTTGTGGTAGAACTGGTGACCCACACACCGGGAGAACCTGACGCCATGTTTGGTGAAGAACTCGGTAACCTGAAGTGTTTATGTAGCGTGGACAGCCAGGAGGACAGGCAAATCTATCCCCATAACCCCCGACACCCGTACTAATCAAGAATCTATCTATCTCTGCCTTAAATATATCCACTGACGGCCTCCACAGCCTTCAGAGGCAAAGAATTCCACAGATTCACCACCCTCTGACGAAAGAAAAAATCCTCATCTCCTTCCTGTAGGAACGTCCTTTAATTGAGACTATGCCCTCTAGTCCTAGACTCTCCCACTAGTGGAAACATCACTAGTGGTACTTCTTGCCTGAAGGGAGAAGGGAGAAGAGGGAGTGACTGGGGTGAGACTGGTCCTTGATTATGCTGCTGGCCTTGCATGTTAAAACTATCAATGTTTTATTCTTAACGTTTTAATGTTTTATGCTTTATTCTTAATTGTTTTACTGTATGTTCGTGTTGTTACTTGCGAGCGGAGCACCAAGGCACATTCCTTGTTTGTGTACACACTTGGCCAATAAACCTATTTAATTCAATTCAATTCAATATGGGGCAGGGGATATACTCCATCCCATCAGTGGAGATGGACAGATAGACAATAGGTGCAGGAGGAGGCCATTCGGCCCTTCGAGCCAGCACCGCCATTCAATGTGATCATGGCTGATCATTCTCAATCAGTACCCTGTTCCTGCCTTCTCCCCATACCCCCTGACTCCGCTATCCTTAAGAGCTCTATCCAGCTCTCAGATACGGGGGGAAGGAATGGCACCTTCAGAGCCACATGGAAAGACTGCCATCCCTATTAAACCATCCTTAGAGGCAATATTTTGCATTGTAGTGACGATTTTATTTTGTCAAATTTCCCAATGATCATCAAGTGGTCAGGGATTTGGGGAGTTCTGCCCAAGCCGGCTGCCTGCCCCTTATCCAGGGTGGTACTAGAATAGGGCTACCTGCTGCCCGTTGGCATCCTGGGACCGCTGGGTACTGCGGGGGCTGGAATATATCCTTGGCAAGGACTGTAACATCATTGTTCAAGAGTGTGGCATTTAAGAATATTTGTTTAGATGGTTGGGTGATTTTGTATTATGGTGGTGGGTTTGTTTGGTATTGTTTTGTATTGTATATATTATTGCTGCAATAATTGATTACATTTATTTTTGTTATATTAAAAAAAATTTAAAAACCCAAGAGAAGACAGAGCAAAAAGTAGCAAATCCACTCACCTGATCCCAGGGACTTCACAAGACTTAGGACGCAACGACAAAGATTGGACCTGCAGAACAGAGCAAGGGAGAAGAATAAAACCCTCTGCTTCTGATCACCGGGCATTGCATTTTACATGTGACAGCCCACAACCCAATGCCAGCATGGGAGAGAGTCAGAGGGAAGGAACGACCTGCTCACTGCAGTCCCTGGCTACAGCCAGTCAACCTAGGAAACACATCAAACCGAGCTCAAGTCTCCCTCCGACCCCCCCTCTCAATATATGTTGTGTAGGAAAATAACTGCAGATGCTGGTACAAATCGAAGGTATCACAAAATGCTGGAGTAACTCAGCGGGTCAGGCAGCATCTCTGGAGAGAAGGAATGGGTCGAGACCCTTCTTCAAGCTGCCTGTCCCGCTGAGTTACTCCAGCGTTTTGTGACCCCTCTCATTACATGTAGGAAGGAATTGCTGATGCTGGTTTGCACTGAAGGTAGACAGACACAAAGTGCTGCAGTAACTCAGCGGGACAGGCAGCTTCTCTGGAATGCTAGGAATGCTAGGACGAGACCCTTCTTCAGACTTCTCCCGCTGAGTTACTCCAGCATTTTGTGTCTATCCCTTCTCATGTCAGTGGCAGTATAGAAACATAGAAAGTAGGTGCAGGAGTAGGCCATTCGGCCCTTCGAGCCTGCACCGCCATTCAATATGATCATGGCTGATCATCCAACTCAGTATCCCGTACCTGCCTTCTCTCCATACCCCCTGATCCCTTTAGCCACAAAGGCCACATCTAACTCCCTCTTAAATATAGCCAATGAACTGGCCTCAACTACCTTCTGTGGCAGAGAACTCCACAGACTCACCACTCTCTGTGTGAAAAAAAACTTTCTCATCTCGGTCCTAAAAGACTTCCCCCTTATCCTTAAACTGTGACCCGTTAATACAGTTGGGGGAGAAGCGGCCACCCCTCTGTGTGGACACGTCACCCATTTCTGACATGCACGCATGGTGGGTATCTGTGCCCAGAAGCTCCCCTCAGTCAAAGCCCCCAACTCCCTGTTTCCAGCATGGTAGCACTGTCAGGAGGTTACGGGATCGTTTGAAGGACCTGGATCGTACAAGGACCTTTGGTCCAAATACCTCCAGCACCCACAGTGAATCCAAGCTCGAGCTCTACCAACACTACTGGGCCTAACTCATCCATTCACCAACTTTCTCCTAGTCCAGACAGCTTGTCTACTCTTTACGCCATCAAACATCGATCATTGCTGATGTCAGGGCCAATTTACAGTGGGCCAACTAACCTACAAACCCGCACGTCTTTGGAGTGTGGGAGAAAACCAAAGCACCCGGAGGAAACCTGTGTTGTCACAGGGAAAACGTATAAACTCCGCACAGACAGCAACCGAGGTCAGGATGGAACCCGGGTCAAGGGCGCTGCGAGGCAGTGGCTCGTTATGTTCAATGATTCTTTCCAGATATTTCCAACCTCTGCCTTCACTCCAAACTAATTCACCTGTTCAATTAATCAAAATCCACAGAACCCCTCTCCTCTTTTGTTCCAATTTCCAGCTCCCCTCCCCAACCCAACCCAACCCAACCCTCCCCAACCCAACCCTCCCCAACCCAACCCAACTCTACTGACATCAAGATGGCACCAGTCAGTCCCCTCCCCAAGCCCTGATGTTTCATGGCCTTGAGCTTGGCACAACCTCTTGCGTTTCACCTTCCCAAGCGGAGTGGGCAAGTTTTCGAAGCAAGAGTAGAGGTGGGAAGGAGGGGAGAGTTCAGATAGGCACTTCATAAACCGACATCAATATAGTCTGAGATAGACACAAAATGCTGGAGCAACTCAACGGGACAGGCAGCATCTCTGGAGAGAAGGAACAGGCGACGTTTCGGGTTGGGACCCTTCTTCGGACATGCTGCCTGTCCCGCTGAGTTGCTCCAGCATTTTGTGTCTGTGTTCGGTTTAAACCAGCATCTGCAGTTCTTTCCTACACATCAATATAGTATGTACTCCTTAACAGCAGAATTAAAACTGGAAGCCCAGCTCCCCCCCCCCCCATCCAACCCAAATAGCACTCTTGGTCTTACAGTCGATTTAGTTTGTGTGAAACTCAATCCCTGACAGTGACAGTGGAACCAGCAGTTGGTGGGAATGACATGAAGTGGCTTCACCAGGAAAACGTGGATTCCAAAAGAAAGATGCAGAAAACCAAACAGTGAAGATGTTTGCTGAAGCAATCAGCCACTTACCTTCTTTGCTTCCCACAGCTGTTTTGGCAAAGGTTTGTTCAGCTTTAAGAGATTATCTTCTGCCGTTGGGACCGGGAATGAAAAGACTGAGTAAAAAGCAGTAATCTATTAATAATGCAATGAAGGTGGTGAAATTAAACAAAAAGGTAGGAAACAAACAAAATCCTTTTACAAAAAAAATAAAACCAGATGATCAGGAAAACATGAAACAATTTCATAATCGAACATCAAATCGATTATTGAAATATTTAATCGATCGCTGAATCGATTAATAGAAAACGTCTCTGCCAAAACGCATGATGGATGTGCTGTCTTCTGATGAAGAAGGGAGTTTCACCTCTGGGAAGTCTACACAGAGCACCAGTGTCACAATAATAAATGATCTCCTGTACTTTAAGTAATTAACAAGCCTGTCTTAATTGTAAACCTTCCAGGAACCAGGACATCAGCGATCTAATCACTCTGGCAAGGAGCAAAGATAAGATTTCAACCGAGGGGACTTGGCGCATCACACAAGAAATGGCCAAGACATCCAGGGATCTCTCTGCAGAAGTCCAGATTTTCCACCATTGCAGGACTTAATTTGGCTCCTCAATGTGCCTTGGCTGTCCCTGAACTACTGTCTCCCTGCCTTTCCTGTGCCTACCCAAGTTACAGATGCAGACCATCCACATCTTTCCCCAGTGATCTAACAACAATCCTGCAACCCAGGAATTCATGTTTGCCCACATCCGGACCCTTTAACTGTTTGATTGTTGCGTTTCTTGGCAACTGGTCCATTGTCTGTCTCCCTTGGTGTGGATGGACGTGGTTGAAGCCTTTCAGACACTGGACCTTGAGCAGCCACCACTACGTCCCTGGAGCCCAGCGGCATGTCCACAGGTGACACAGCAGCAGCGAGGCTCAGAACCTGGAGCCCACCACACCAGAGGTTCCTGGGCCCAGGGTTGGGGCCCCTATGTTGCTCACAACCCTTCAACCCGCAGGTAGAGATGCCGTCTAGAACTCACCTTCTCCCAGACTGTCCATTTCATCGTAATAGTTCACTGTAGAAGCAAAGAGAAGACAATCAGACCTGGTAGTGAGCCAAACACCAGTTGGCAATCTCACTGCACCCACTCCCGATCATTTCCACAGTCGGCACGGTGGTGGAGCAGTGGAGCTGCTGCCTTACAACGCCCGAGACCCGGGTTCAATCCCAACTACAGGTGCTGTCTGTACGGAGTTTGTACGTTCTCCCCGTGACCTGCCTGGGTTTTCTCAGAGATCTTCCGTTTTCTCCCACACTCCAAAGACGTGCAGGTTTGTAGGTTAATTGACTGGGTATAAATGTAAAATTGTCCCTAGTGTGTGTAGGAAACTGAAGAGCTCGGAGAAACCCCATGTAGGTCACGGGGAGAAGGTACGAACCCCGTACAGACAGCACCCGTAGTCGGGATGGAACCCGGGTCTCTGGCGCTGTGAGGCAGCAACTCTACCGCTGCGCCACCGTGCCGCCTGCTTGAATTGTCTGAATTCCTATTCACGATGGGAGCCCAGATATCCCTTGCCCTTCATATCACTTGCCCTGAGATCATGAACCTTAACTCTCTCTCCATTCAATGCTTAGTTTAATTAAGAGACACAGCATTGAAACAGGCCCTTCGGCCCACCGAATCCACGCTCACCATCGATCACCCGTTCGCACCAGTTCTACGTTATCCCACTTTCGCATCCACCCCCGACACACAAGGGAAACTTTAACCTACAAACCCGCACGTCTTTTGTATGTGCGAGGAAATCGGAAACCCACGCGATCACAGAGGAAACGTGCAAACTCCGCACTGAGTATCCGTGGTCAGGATTGAACCCTCTGGTGTTGTGAGGCAGTGGCACTACCTGCTCTGCCACCCGAGCATCGACCCTCAGACTATCACTCGGTGCAGTGCAAGATCCAGGGACCCCTTGCGGGACTGTGGCTACGGCCACCAGCAGACAACTCACCGTGCCGTCGGTCTTGCTGAGAGAAGGACTGGCCCCCTCCCATGAAGGCATCCTGTGGGTTGGGGTTCATAGCGCTGGTGTGCAGAGCAGAGTCGGAGTTGGTCCTGCAGAGGAGAGGGAGAGGGGAGGTCAATAGACAATAGGTGCAGGAGGAGGCCATTTGGCCCTTCGAGCCAACATCACCATTCAATGTGATCATGGCTGATCATTCTCAATCAGTACCCTGTTCCTGCCTTCTCCCCTGACTCCGCTATCCTTAAGAGCTCTATCTAGCTCTCTCTTGAAAGCATGCAGAGAATTGGCCTCCACTGCCTTCTGAGGCAGAGAATTCCACAGATTCACAACTCTCTGACTGAAAAAGTTTTTCCTCATCTCCGTCCTAAATGGCCTACCCCTTATTCTTAAACTGTCAGCCCCTGGACCGCAGCTTCACCATGCGAGGGTGTCAAGATGCAAACGAGCACACACACACACAAACCTCTCCTCCTCCCCCTCCCCCCCGTGCTCAGGCCACACGAGTCAAAACCCGCGACGGATTACCATTGCCAAACCTTTGCCACGTTCTCCAGCGTTGAGCCACTTGTGATTGGAAGAGGACGGACTTGTCAGAGAGTAACTGCCCGAGTTATATTACCACAGAGTGCCAACTCCTTCCACACTGCCACTCCAGCACCTGTGCGTCACACCTCTCCTGCTGTCACCCAGAGGGCGAGGACATCGGCAGCGAGTCCTGCATTCATTGCCGCTCCACAGTGCTGCCTTGGGCACCTCACCGTGCACTCACAAGCAGGGTTGCCAATATCCTCACTCCCAAATATGGGACAAGGTGACGTCACCGCCCCGCGCCCCACGCGACCTCACCCAGCCGGTGGCCATCGTGCTCCCGCTCCACCAATGGCGGCCGCCATTGGTGGAGCGGGGGCACGTGGCCGCTGGCTGGGTGAGGTCGCGTGGGGCGTTGACGTCACCCTTTGTCCCTTATTTGGGAGAGAGAAAGTTGGCAACCCTACTAATACGGGACAAGGGCGGTCCCGTACGGGACAAACCAATTTAGCCCAAAATATGGGATGTCCCGTCTCATATGGGACAGTTGGCAACCCTACCCACACAGCAGAGGCAAGGGCAGCTGGCATCCTTCCCTTGAGAGCATTAGTGAACAAGATGAATGTTTGCAATAATCTGGAGTTTGTGCTCACCATTATCGACGTGACCTTTTTATTATAGACTTCATTTCAGGTTTTCATGTATTTTGTGTTTTCATGACTGTTGGCAATTTCCCTCCTGGGATAAATAAAGTTCCATCGTATCGTGTTGTATTTCAGGACTTGAATTTATAATTTCCACCAGCGAAGGTGTTGGGAATGGGAATTCTCAGCCACCACACCATCCCAGCACGGTATGGCACCTGTTGTGTATACTAGGTGTCCTTAGCGCAAGTGACTAGGCCCCTGGACAACCGCCCTCCTGCCCACCCCTCCCTCCCTCCCTCTCTCTCTCTCCTCAACTTCCAATGTTACTGCAAATATTCGAGATGCAGGACTTGGTCAAGGGCAAATTTGTTGGATTTCACAGTGCCAATGATCACCATTCACAAGGACCACTTTCTCTTTCTCTTTCTCTCCATTTACTTGAAGATGTTCTTTGAATAGGAGTTCATAAGTTCTAGGAGCAGAATTAGGCCATTCGGCCCGTCAAGTCCACTCCGCCATTCAATCATGGCTGATCTGTCTCTCCCTCCTAACCCCATTCTCCTACCTTCTCCCCACAACCCCTGGCATCTGTACTAATTAAGAATGGCAAACCTTGAACTCTCGCACAAAGTCCGTCAGTCCACATGATGGCGGGGCTGGTAAACACGCACGGTTGTGCCCAGGGTCCTTGCTCTGGGCAATGTGGGGTCAGGGTGGGTTGTAGGTTGATAGACATAGACAATAGGTGCAGGAGGAGGCCATTTGGCCCTTCGAGCCATTCAATATGATCATGGCTGATCATCCACAATCAGTACCCTGTTCCTGCTTTCTCCCCATATCCCTTGATTCCGTTAGCCCCAAGAGCTTTATCTAACTCTCTTTTGAATGCATCTTGTGAATTGGCCTCCACTGCCTCCTGAGGCAGAGAATTCCACAAATTCACAACTCTCTGTGGATTTTTTTTCTTCTTCATCTCAGTTCTAAATGGCCTACCCCTTATTCTTAAACTGAGGCCCCTGGTTCTGGACTCCCCCAACATCGGGAACATGTTTCCTGCATCTAGTGTGTCTAGCGGCAGATCCAGGGGCAGGGGCAGAGGCAGTAACAACCACGTGGAGTTGAACACTGGTGTAACTCTAACCGTCTGAGCTGATGAGGAGGAAGATTGTGAAAACACATCACCTGCTGAGTGCCGGGATCAGTCTCAATCCAGGTGGATTCTCCTCACTGTCCCAGGGTGGGAATCTCCTTCACAAAGCAGAAAAACAAGCTTTCAAACAGTGAGGCCTTCACTCACTCTCACCCTCCACCTGTCTACTGTTAGAGAAAGAGTATGTGTGTGTGTGAGAGAGGGGGGGAGAGAGAGAGGGGAGGGGGGGAGAGAGGGGGAGAGAAAGAGGGGGGAGAGAGAGGGGGGGGGAGAAAGAGGGGGGAGAAAACGAGAGGGGGAGAAAGAGAGAAGGAGAGAGAAAGAGAGGGAGGAGAGAGAAAGAGAGGGGGAGAGAGATAGGACAGTCAGGGAGTTGGGAGGAGAGAGAGATGGGGAGAGGGGTAGACGTGGAGCAGACAGGGGTGGATGGGGACAAGGAGATGGGGAGACCATGAGAGGGATAGAGAAAGGGGGAAGGAAGAGGGGAGAGGAAGAGGGGGAGAGAGGGAGAGAGGGAAGGGGAGTGGGAGAGGGAGTGGGAGAGGAGAGTGGGAGAGGGAGAGTGGGAGAGGGAGAGTGGGGAGAGGGAGGGTGGGGAGAGGGGGAGTGGGGAGAGGGGGAGAGGGAGAGTGGGGAGAGGGAGAGTGGGGAGAGGGAGGGTGGGGAGAGGGGGAGAGGGAGAGTGGGGAGAGGGAGAGTGGGGAGAGGGGGAGAGGGAGAGTGGGGAGAGGGAGGGTGGGGAGAGGGGGAGAGGGAGGGTGGGGAGAGGGGGAGAGGGAGAGTGGGGAGAGGGGGAGAGGGAGAGTGGGGAGAGGGAGAGTGGGAGAGGGAGAGTGGGGAGAGGGGGAGAGGGAGAGTGGGGAGAGGGAGAGTGGGGAGAGGGGGAGAGGGAGAGTGGGGAGAGGGAGGGTGGGAGAGGGGGAGAGGGAGGGTGGGGAGAGGGGGAGAGGGAGAGTGGGGAGAGGGGGGAGAGTGGGGAGAGGGGGAGTGGGGAGAGGGAGAGTGGGGAGAGGGAGAGTGGGGAGAGGGAGAGTGGGGAGAGGGGGAGAGGGAGAGTGGGGAGAGGGGAGAGTGGGGAGAGGGAGAGTGGGGAGAGGGGGAGAGGGAGAGTGGGGAGAGGGAGAGTGGGGAGAGGGAGAGTGGGGAGAGGGAGAGTGGGGAGAGGGAGAGTGGGGAGAGGGAGAGTGGGGAGAGGGAGAGTGGGGAGAGGGGGAGAGGGAGAGTGGGGAGAGGGAGAGTGGGGAGAGGGGGAGAGGGAGAGTGGGGAGAGGGGGAGAGGGTAGAGGGGGAGAGGGAGAGTGGGGGAGAGGGGGAGAGGGAGAGTGGGAGAGGGGGAGTGGGGAGAGGGAGAGTGGGGAGAGGGAGAGTGGGGAGAGGGAGAGTGGGGAGAGGGAGAGTGGGAGGGTGGGGAGAGGGAGAGTGGGGAGAGGGAGAGTGGGGGAGAGGGAGAGTGGGGAGAGGGAGAGTGGGGAGAGGGGGAGTGGGAGAGTGGGGAGAGGGAGAGTGGGGAGAGGGAGAGTGGGAGAGGGGAGTGGGAGAGTGGGGAGAGGGAGAGTGGGAGGGTGGGGAGAGGGAGAGTGGGGAGAGGGGGAGTGGGGAGAGGGAGAGTGGGGAGAGGGAGAGTGGGGAGAGGTGGGAGTGGGAGAGTGGGGAGAGGGAGAGTGGGAGGGTGGGGAGAGGGAGAGTGGGGAGAGGGGGAGTGGGAGGGTGGGGAGAGGGAGAGTGGGAGAGTGGGGAGAGGGGGAGTGGGGAGAGGGAGAGTGGGAGAGTGGGGAGAGGGGGAGAGTGGGGAGAGGGAGAGTGGGAGAGTGGGGGAGAGGGGGAGTGGGAGGGTGGGGAGAGGGAGAGTGGGGAGAGTGGGGAGAGGGAGAGTGGGGAGAGGGAGAGTGGGAGAGTGGGGAGAGGGGGAGTGGGGAGAGGGAGAGTGGGGAGAGGGAGAGTGGGAGAGTGGGGAGAGGGAGAGTGGGAGGGTGGGGAGAGGAGAGTGGGGAGAGGGAGAGTGGGAGAGTGGGGAGAGGGAGAGTGGGAGAGTGGGGAGAGGGGGAGTGGGGAGAGGGAGAGTGGGAGAGGGAGAGTGGGAGAGTGGGGAGAGGGAGAGTGGGGAGAGGGAGAGTGGGAGAGTGGGGAGAGGGAGAGTGGGGAGAGGGAGAGTGGGGAGAGGGAGAGTGGGAGAGTGGGGAGAGGGAGAGTGGAGGGTGGGGAGAGGGAGAGTGGGGAGAGGGAGAGTGGGGAGAGGGAGAGTGGGAGAGTGGGGAGAGGGGGAGTGGGAGAGAGGGGGAGTGGGGAGAGGGAGAGTGGGGAGAGGGGGAGTGGGGAGAGGGAGAGTGGGGAGAGGGGGAGTGGGAGAGTGGGGAGAGGGAGAGTGGGAGGGTGGGGAGAGGGAGAGTGGGGAGAGGGGGAGAGGGTTAGAGGGAGAGTGGGGAGAGGGAGAGTGGGAGGGTGGGGAGAGGGAGAGTGGGAGGGTGGGGAGAGGGGGAGAGGGAGGGTGGGGAGAGGGAGAGTGGGGAGAGGGAGAGTGGGGAGAGGGAGAGTGGGGAGAGGGAGAGTGGGGACGAGGGTAGAGGGGGAGAGGGTAGAGGGAGAGTGGGGGAGAGGGTAGAGGGAGAGTGGGGAGAGGGAGGGTGGGGAGAGGGGGAGAGGGTAGAGGGAGAGTGGGGAGAGGGGGAGAGCTGGAGTAGCATTGGGAGCGAGAGAGGGGGGTAGTGGAACGATGTGCTTCCAGCAGAGCCATGACACAGAGTGACTCCCTGTCACGCCCACACACAGAGTCCATTCAAACCTGCCCTGTCCGTGCGACCCTTCGATCCTGCAGACACTGTGGACACTGAATGCCAAGCCAGACATGAGGAAATCCATGTGGGTGCAATCGTATGATGAGACCCTCCCCACATGCATGCTCCTGTCACCACAGCCCCGACCTGCCCGCAGCACAGATGCGCCCAGGACCAAAGATACTAGAGGAGCAAGATGGACCACTCGTTGAAATCGCCCATACTGGTGTAGTCGCAAAGGAGGTAACGTCGCATTTTAGTAAGCAAAACCCGCCGTTCGTAGTGTAATCAGTGTTTTGGAGGAACAGTATGTGTGATGATACCATAAAAATGCAGAATATATCTCATTTATCAACTCACAGATTTTTGTTATTTTTCTTTTTAAATGTTTCTGCAAGTTTCTGCCGACTAAAATGGCGCCTTGACCACTACGGTTTTAGGGTTGAGTGGTCTATCTTGCTCTGCTCTATTATCTTTGCCAGGACGTATCGCTGGACTGTCTGGCACAACCTCTTCCACAGTCAAAAACAGATTTTGTTCCCAGGTTCCCGTTCTGACTTTTTAAAAACTTTGCAAAAAGTTTAACACAAAGCTAGAGTCGAAACAAGCACCTGCAGATAGATGCTGATTGACCAAGGAAAGACACAAAATGCTGGAGTAACTCAGTGGGTCAGGCAGCATTCCTGGAGAACGTGGATCGGTGACGTTCTCGGGTCGGGACCTTTTTGGAGGGACCTAACCATTAGATGCTGCCTGACCGCTGAGTTCCTGCACTCTGTGAAACGTCACCTAACCATGTTATCCACAGATGCTGCCTGACCCGCTGAGTTACTCCAGCACTCTGTGAAATGTCACCTATCCATGTTCTCCACAGATGCTGCCTGACCCGCTGAGTTCCTGCACTCTGTGAAACGTCACCTATCCATGTTCTCCACAGATGCTGCCTGACCCGCTGAGTTACTCCAGCATTGCGTGTCTTTCCTGAATATTGGTTTCCAAATGATAAACCGACTGTTATTGATGAGCTATTCTCATCAATAACTGTGCCTTCACATCAGCTGAAGGCAGATCTATGTGGGGGTGTGATTGGTACCCCAACCCATTGCACATTTCACTAAATAGATTATCTGCCAGCACTCTCTGCTGATTCACCAACAGGGTTTGGGCTCATGAATGAGGGTGTTAAGGGCTGTCAAATGAATGGGCAACTCGAGTCACTTTGGTATTTGAACCTCCTGCCAGTTTCTGTGTGTCCTGTATTTGAGCAAAGTTCTGGGTAACCTCCGCGAGGGAGGATATTTAAAACACGGGGGGAGACCAGGGTTCCGGCCGGGGGGCCAAGAGAGCGGATTGCTGTGAAATCATGCACCATGCATGGGGCATAATAATAACAACACAGCAACACTCTGGGCATGGAGTGGAAGTCCAGCTTGTTAGCAGCTAGTGGTTAGCATAAGCACAAGGCCAAAGAGCAGGGAGGATCCGTACAGGCACCTGGTTAGTAGATGAATTAGTGACCAGCAGGGTTTGTATCATTCAAGGAATTTAAAAGAAGAACATTAAGTAAAATAAAACATCATAACACAAGGTTTAACATTTCTTAAAACAGTGCACATTTTCAGTCAGAAATAAAAGCTTGTAGGAGCAATATTATTCCACATCTCCATAGTACCATTGGTGCACAGAGCAACCTGGCAGATGCACAAACAGATGGACCTCTGGGATCAGTCCATTTTTTTCTTTGATTGCTTGTCCCAGCTCAGACCCAACACGACGCACCCCTGGGAAGAACGCCATTGCCAGTTCCCACGAGTTTATTACTGGACTTGGCCACTTCACGCAACATGGGTGGCCAAATGTTACAGCGAGTCCAGGGGGCAGTTCCCTGCACACGGCTGACACTGGGCCAAATTTCCACCTTCACTCCCCCGTCCCCCGTCCCCCGTCCCATCCAGCACACTCCCCTCCCTCTCCGCAGAGGCTGGAGACCCCATCTTACTCAAATAACCACCATTCTTCAGTGACGTTCAGGACAGAAAGTGCTGGAGTATCTCAGCAGGTCAGGCAGCATCTCTGGACAGAAGGAATGGGTGACGTTTTGGGTCGAGACTATTCTTCAGAGTGATTGCTTGGGCAGTCTACTCTGGACAGAGATCCGCTTTGAATCAATCCTTTCAGTTTGGTTCCCAAGTGGGGAGCACCAAAGATGTCAGATCGCTTGAGGTGATTGGAACCACTCATATACTCAGCGACATTCACATGGCAATCGATCCGTCTGAGAAACTCCCACCAGGTTCCGACCGACCGTGGATAACCTGACTGGGGACAGGCGTGGGGAGGAGCAAATTGAACATGCTGAAGTGGGGATGTACTGAAGATGCAGCAGACTGCCAGTGCGGACGGGGCCTCCAGACTATGGAACATCTCCTGAGCTGTGACGTGCTGCATGACACACGCACTGTAAAGGATCTTGCAGAGGCCAACCACGTGGCACTAACATTTGCTCGCTATTTGCAAACAGTTGTGTGATGACACGAATAAATAAAATATACTCAGTGTACTCGTTGTCCTTGCTCATAGAGATGGTGGTGGCAGCATCCATGAAACCCCCAATTCCTTAAAACCAGAGACACATGGAAGTGCAGACGATGGAATGTTAGGTAGAACATAGTGGTGGAATAACCCAGGGGCCAGGCAGCATCTCTGGAGGTCTAAGAGTCATAGAGGCAAATAACACCAAAACTGGCTCTTCTGCCCAACTTGGCCATGCCAACCAAGATGCCCCATTGCTAGTCCCACCTGACCGAGTTTGGCCCATATCCCTCGAAAACTTGTGTAGGATGGAACAGCAGATGCTGGTTTAAACCAAAGATAGACACAAAAGGTTGGAGTAAGTCAGCGGGTCAGACAGCATCTCTGGAGAAAGTGAATAGGTGACGTTATGACAAAAAGGAATCAATGAGCCAAAACGTCACCTATCCCCTTTTCTCCAGTGATGCTGCCTGGCCCGCTGAGTAACTCCAGCTTTTTGTGTCTATCTCTCTCTACACATTTCCTACCCATGCACCGGTCCCAATGTCTTTTAAATGTTGTTATTGTACCTGCCACAACTACCCCCTCTGGCAGCTCATTCCATATACCCACCACCCTCTGTGTGGAAACAATTGCCCCTTAGCTTCCTATTTTCCCTCTTATCTTAAAACGATGTCCTCTGATTCTTGATTCCCCTACCTGGGGAACAAGGCTGGACATTCATCCGCTCATGATTTTATACACCTATATAAGATCACCTCTCAGCCTCCTGTGCTCCAAGAAGTAAAGTCCTAGCCTGCCAACCCCCTCTCTGCAGCTCGGGCCCTTGTTATAGACAGATGACTTTCCCATCGGGACCTTTCTTCGCACGTCATTGGGAAGAAGGATCCCAACCCAAAACATTGTCTACCCATGTCCTCCAGAGATGCTGAGGAAGGAACTGCAGATGCTGGTTTAAACCGAAGATAGACGCAAAATGCAGGGCTAACTGAGTGGGACAACCAGCATCTCTGGAGAGAAGGAATGGGTGACATTTCGAGTTTGGGAGCTAACAAAGGCCTATTTCAATAGACAATAGACAATAGGTGCAGGAGTAGGTCATTCGGCCCTTCGAGCCAGCACCACCATTCACCGTGATCATGGCTGATCATTCTCAATCAGTACCCCGTTCCTGCCTTCTCCCCATACCCCTTGACTCCGCCATTATTAAGAGCTCTATCTAACTCTTTATCATCGTTACTTTTATAATTTCCTTTATCATCGTTACTTTTTTTTGCACTTCTTTCATTCATTTGTTCTATATCTCTCTATATCACCATCTAGATCTCTAGTTTCCCTTTCCTCTGACTCTCAGTCTGAAGATGGGTCTCAACCCGAAACATCACCCATTCCTTCTCTACAGAGATGCTGCCTGCCCCGCTGAGTTACTCCGGCTTTTTGTGTCTATCCTCCAGAGATGCTGCCTGCCCCACTGAGTTACTCCAGTGGTCTGTTATCTAAAGTTGCAAACAGTGCTCACAATTTGAGGAAGAACCTCTGGGGGGCAGTGGCGAGCTGCAATCTTGCTCTAATTTCCCAGCTGTTCCTCAATGGAGATTTCAGGTAGCAACACTGCTGTGGAACAGGTTTTAAAATATACCATCCGGCCCGGCAATGAAAGGTAAACAGGAAATATCTGATCATAGAATTAGACTTAATTAGAAAATGCACAACATGAGTAGGAGAGGTTTAGATGGAGGAGAGAAGAGAGAGCTCAGTCTGAAGAAGGGTCTTGACCCGAAACATCACCCATTCCTTCTCCCCTCAGTCTGAAAAACTTGGACCCGAAACGTCACCCATTCCTTCTCCCCTCAGTCTGAAAAACTTGGACCCGAAACGTCACCCATTCCTTCTCTCCAGAGATGCTGTCTGACTCCGGCTTTTTGAGACTATTGTCCTCTAAACCTTTCCTATCCATGCACCTGTCCTAATGTCTTTTAAATGTTGCTATTGTACCACACCCATTCACCGAAACATCACCCATTCCTTCTCCCCTCTCAGTCTGAAGAAGAACCTCAAGCCGAAACGTCACCCATTCCTTCTCCCCTCTCAGTCTGAAGAAGAACCTCAAGCCGAAACGTCACCCATTCCTTCTCTCCAGAGATGCTGCCTGTCCCGCTGAGATACTCCAGCATTTTGTGTCTAAGGTTTAGAGGGATATGGATCAAACACAGGCTGGTGGGACTAGTGTAGATGAGGCATCTCAGTCTCATGGGCAAGTTGGGCCGAAGGGCCTGTTTCCATGCTGTGTGACTTTATATCATGGATGGTACATTGTGGTGGCATTTATATCTGCTGCATTAAACTATTCAAAGACATCGTGTACTCACCTGTTCCCATCAAATCAGTAGTAAACCCCATCACCCCACATCGTTACCTACCCCATGCCCCATTCACCCTGTAACCACTACACTGTGGACTGTGCCTGCAACACCAGAGATGGTTCTGAAGAAAAGTCTAGACGCAAGGAACTGCAGATGCTGGATTCTTGAGTAAAACAAATGCTGGAGGAACTCAGCAGGTCAGGCAGCATCTGTGGAAGGAATGGACAGGGGTCGTTTCGGGTCGGCACCATTCTTCGGACTGATGGAAGTGGGGTGGAGAAAGCTGGAAGAGAGGGTGGTATTGGGGCAAAGCCTGGCAAGGTATGCTCACTTACCTTTCCTATCCTCACCCCCTCCTTCTCCCGGTTCCATCTGACCACCCCCACACCCAGCCCCCCACCTCACCTGGCTCTATCACTAGCCCCTGTCCCCCCCCCCCCCACCTGCTCCACACTGACAATCCTTCCTCTTCTCCCTCAGTCCTAACGCAAGGTCTTGACCCTGTGATGGAGAGCAGAAGGCAGTAGACGTGGAATCTCACATAGTCTTACCTTCTCCAGCTGGTGTCTGGTGGAGGGGAGAGATATACTGATCCATACGGGGAACTGTCAAAGTGCACAGGTTAAGGACAACAATTGTCACAAATAAATAAAACAGCAAACATTCCTCCCAAAACCGAAGAAGCAAAACATCGGAACACAGGGCTAAACCTGAAAATTAAATCATCTTGGCCTTATCAAACATCAGGTTTAGCACTACACGTTATCAATCCCAGCTGTAGAGACATTGGTATAATTGATCTGTTGTAGGACACTGATTTTTTTAATTCTTGGTTTTAAACCATGTATTGTGCTTTTGTAAGTAATTCATTGTGTTTTTGTAAGTAATTAATTCTATGTAATATCTTGCCTTTTATCTGGACCATGAGTCTATAATAAAGTATTGATTGATTGATTGATTGATCTCTGTGATTTCTCCTGCCCTCCTATTCTACGACCACATTTTGACCCAGCTCCCTCTATCTTCTTGTCTCCACCTATATCCTTCCTTTGTCCCGCCCCCTGACATCAGTCTGAAGAAGGGTCTCGACCCGAAACGTCACCCATTCTTTCTCTCCTGAGATGCTGCCTGACCTGCTGAGTTACTCCAGCATTTTGTGAATAAATACCTTCGATTGATTGATTGATTACACCAGGGCTTAAATCCAGGCCACAGTGAGGTGCTGAAACTCTTGGATCACCAAAGATTGTTTAAAGTCGTTTCTGACACCCCAAAGTCATGCCTTGCACAAAGAACGGTATTTGTTGGTTGTGGGAAATTAATCCCCAGGAAAAAGAAACAAAGTGCTGGAGGAACTCAGTGCGTCTATGGAGGGGATGGACAGACAACATTTTGGGTCTGGACCCTTCATCAGACTTTTTTCCCATCCACAATAGCAAGATGTTCTTAAACAGCACGATTATCTCTGCCTCCACTATCCCTGGAAGCGTGTTCCCCAGGCACCCACCACCCTCTGTAGAAGACCATTTGTCCCACGTATCTCCTTTGAACTTTGCCCCTCTCACCTTAAAGCCATGCCCTCTCGTCTTTGAGATTTCCACCCCTCATGATCGCTGAGTCTAAATTTTGGAACCTTCTTCCCGATATTTCTGTGGAAGAACCTTGGCGAGAAGGATATTACATTTATTGATCTCTTGTGATCCGGAGATACTGCTGAGGCCATCATTCACTGCCCATCCCTAAATGACCCTGAACTGATTGACCTAATGAAACATAGACGACGAGTAGAGGGATCTGGGAATGCAGGTACATAGTTCCTTGAAGGTGGCGTCGCAGATCGATAGCGTGGTCAAAAAGGCATTTGTACATTGGCCTTCATCAGTCAGAGTATTGAGTATAGAAGTTGAGATTTCATGTTACATTTGCATAAGACGTTGGTGAGGCCGCCCTTAAGAGTATTGTGTTCACTTCTGGGCACCATGTTACAGGAAAGATGTTGTCAAGTTGGAAAGGGTACAGAGAAGATTGACAAGGATGCTGCCTGGACTCGAGGGTCTTGAGTTATAGGGAGAGGTTGAGCAGGCTGGGACTCTATTCCTTGGAGCAGAGGAGGATGAAGGGTGATCTTATAGATGTGTACAAAAATCATGTGCGGAATGGATCGGGTAGACACACAGTCTCTTGCCCAGAGTAGGGCATTGAAAACCAGAGGACATGGGTTTAAGGTGAAGGGGGACAGATTTAATAGGAACCTGAAGGTAACTTTTTTTTTTACAAAAAGGGTGGTGGGTATGTGGAGCGAACATTGGGAGGAGATAGTTGAGGCAGGTACTATCATAACATATATGACTGCATGATTAAACACAAAAATACAAATTTGTATACAGTGAGTTCCACATTCAACAGCTTAACAATGACCAGATAATGTGTATATATGGTGACTGAGATATTAAAATCCCTCTCCTTCTCCAGACAGTGTCATGGGATGTCTGAAGTCCATCTGATTAAGCGCGTGGGGTCAATGACTCGTACAGCATGGAAACAGGCCCTTCGGCCCAACTAGTTCATGCCGACCAAGATGGCCAACCTAAGCTGGTCCCATTTGCCTGCGTTTGGCCCTCACCCTTCGAACCCTTTCCTATCCATGTACCTGTCCAAATCTCTTTTAAATGTTGTCATTGTACTTGCCTCAACCACTTCCTCTGGCAGCTTGTTCCATATATCCATCACCCTCTGTGTGAAAAAGCTTCCTCTCCATTTCCTATTAAATCTTTCTTCTTTTACTTTAAACCTGTGTCATCCAGGTTGATTCCATTACCCTGGGAAAAAAGACTGTGCATTCACCCAATCTATTCCCCTCATGATCTTATACACCTCTACATGATCATCCCTCAACCTCCTGTGCTCCAAGGAATAAAGCCCCAGCCTGCCCGACCTCTCCCTGAAGCTCCAAAATCCTGGTTGCACTCTTGTAAATCTTCGCTGCATTCTTTCCAGCTTAATGGCACCTCTCCGATCGCAGCACGATCAAAACTGAACACAACACGACAGGCGTGATCTCACCAATGTCTTGTACAACTGCAACATTACATCTCAACTTGGACGGTCAGTTGGAGAATCAAGGAACTGCAGATTTTGGTTTACAAAAAAGGCACAAAGTGTTGGGAGTAACTCAGCGGGTCAGGCACCATCTCTGGAGAACATGGGGAACTCTGGAATCGTTACCTATCCTTGTTCACAAGTTATGGTACAATTAGGCCATTCGGCCCATCGAGTCTACTCTGCCATTCAATCATGGCTGATCTCTGCCTCCTAATCCTATTCTCCTGCCTTCTCCCCATAACCCTTGACACCCGTTCTAATCAAGAATTTGTCTATCCCTGCCTTAGAAATATTCACTGACTTGGCCTCCACAGCCCTCTGTGGCAATGAATCCACAGATATCCACAGATACCCTCTGAAGAATGTTCTCCAGAGATGCTGCTCTGTTACTCCAGCATGTTGTGTCTTTTCTTCTACATTCAATTCCCTGACTGATGAAGGCCAGTGTGCCAAAAGCCTCCTTCACCACCTTATCTGCCGGGTTACAGATTAATGACATATCTAATAGAGTGCACTGGTGCCAGTGGTTCCTCAGTGCTGAAGCCCATGGTTCCAGCCAGGGGCCCAAGCTCACATCCCTGGTGGACCAGACCCTACTGAAGAATCTCTGAAGAAAAAGCTGAACATACCAGCTCACAATCAACGACAACACACATTCAGCTCGATGAGTAAGCTGCCGTCTACTCTATTCAATGGAAAATATGACTAATGTACTGAACAGGTACAGAGCAGTCAGCATTTCCATTGCCACATAAACTACAAATTGGTTACCAAAATATTGACCCCAGTTTAAGAAAATCTATCACATTAGAGAATCGAACTATGTGTGAGTAGGTCTATTCAGCAGCTCGTGAGAAGTAAACAGAAAATAACAAGTACATGATGGGAGAATTTTAACAGCTCCTTGTTGCCAAGGCCTGACAGATTACCCAGCTACTAACTCCCCTTCCATTATCACAACCATCTTTCTGAAGGAGAGGGGAAAGAGGGTGGAATAAAAGGGAAATAAAAGACATGATGGGAGATGAATGTAAGGAGGAAGTGCATGTATATATTCAATGTCACCCATTCCTTCTCTCCCGAGATGCTGCCTGTCCCCCTGATTTACTCCAACATTTTGTGTCTATCTTCCATTTAAACCAGCATCTGCAGTTCTTTCCTACAGTTGAGGCAGGTACTATAATAATATTGAAAAGACATTTGAACATGTACATGGATAGGAAAGGTTTAGAGGGATGTGGGCTAAACTCTTCAAGGTGGGACTAGTGTAGATGGTAGGCATGGGCATTGGGCAATAGACAATAGACAATAGGTGCAAGAGGAGGCCATTCGGCCCTTCGAGCCAGCACCGCCATTCAATGTGATCATGGCTGATCATTCTCAATCAGTACCCCGTTCCTGCCTTCTCCCCATACCCCCTGACTCCACTATCCTTAAGAGCTCTATCTAGCTCTCTCTTGAATGCATTCAGAGAATTGGCCTCCACTGCCTTCTGAGGCAGAGAATTCCACAGATTCACAACTCCCTGACTGAAAAAGTTTTTCCTCATCTCAGTTCTAAATGGCCTACCCCTTATTCTTAAACTGTGGGCCTGCTTCTGTGCTGTCTGATTCTGTGACTATGTGGTGTTAAGGAAAAAAATAGAGAAACTATCCGCAGTCAAAAAAGAAGTCCTGCCTTATTCACAAAATGCTGGAGTAACTCAGCAGGTCAGGCAGCATCTCGGGAGAGAAGGAAGTCCTGCCTTGCAGACTTGGGAGCAGAGGGATCTACCCCTGTTCCTGAAACTTTAATTAAACTGCTTAATACTTTCCCTGGGAACTGTTTGCCGGCACTGTGTGGCGAACAAGGCTCTACATCTGATCCAATCTGACCAGTCTTGAGTATATTTGATGGCATTTTTCAGAGGGAGCATCAGTCTACAAGGTGTGCAGTCTGTAATTGTTCTGGGAGCGTGGGTTTGCATCAGGGACACTTTTCCCCCTATCCGTCGAAGTAAAATGAAAAGCTTTTCTGTTGCGTGCTAACCAGTCAACGGAACTACTATACATGATTGCAATCAAGTGGTGCACAATGTGCAGTTACAAAACAAAGGTTTAGTGCAAAACAAAACGTTTAGTGCAAGATAAAGTCCAATAAAATCTGATTAAAGATAGCCTCAGGGTATTCAATGAGCTAGATGGGAGGTCAGGGCCGCTCTCTAGTCGATAATAGGACAGTTCAGTTGCCTGATAACGGCTGGGAAGAAACTGTCCCTGAATCTGGAGGTGTGCGTTTTCACACATCTGTGCCTCATACCTGATGGGAGAGGGGAGAAGAGGAGGTATCCAGATCTTAAAATATAAAACTACGCTTTTAAAATCTTGCTTGGGATGCTAATCAGATGGATAGAGTAGAAAGGAAGGCTGGAAGATCTGACTTCAATGATAAACAGTAAAGTCTGTCAAACGGGCAATTTCACCGAATTAGATTTTATCTTGGGTGGTTTTTGGTTTGTGAAGCTGTGATAAACAAGAACTTCCTGCCAAATTGCTAGCATTGTGAGTGGAGCCAATGAACCCAGCAAATGCCCCTGATGAGGTACTTAGAGTCCTAGAAACCATTTCTAAAGACGCAAACGACTGCAGATGCTGGAAAGCTGAGCAAAACACAAAGTGCTGGTGAAACTCAGCGGGACAGGCAGCATCTCTGGAGGATAGACACAAAATGTCCTGCTGAGTTACTCCAGCATTTTGTGTCTATCTAACCTACAAACTTGTACGTCTTTGGAGTGTGGGAGGAAACTGAAGATCTCGGAGAAAACGCACGCAGGTGACGGGGAGAACGTACAGACAGCAACCCGTAGTCGGGATTGAACCTGGGTCTTTGTTAAGGCAGCAACTTTACCGCTGCGCCACCGTGCTACCCCAGCTCTGGCATTCACACTGCTGTAACCAAACCATGCGTCCCGCACCTGTGTTTCACAACTGCCTTTATTATCACATGGCTGCAAGGGCGGTCTGAAGAAGGGTCCCAACCCTAAATGTGTAGGAAGGAACTGTAGATGCTGGTTTAAATCGAAGATAGGCACAAAAGTCTGACGAAGGATCTCGACCTGAAACGTCACCCATTCCTTCCCTCCAGAGATGCTGCCTGTCCTGCTGAGTTACTCCTGCATTTTGTGTCTATCTTCCCAACCCAACATGTTGTGTGTCTGTTCCCTCCACAGAGGCTAGCTGACCCGCTGAGTTCCTCCAGCACGTTGCGTTTTGCTCAAGATTCCCAGCATCTGCAGTTCCTTGCGTCGCCAGAACTGCCGGTAGTTGGGTGGTAGGTTTAAGCTTATTTTTAGACAGCGTAAATAAACTTGAATCTGTTACCCAGCAAAGGTAACCGGCCCTTTGGCCCACCATTCTCACGCATGTCACCGTGTCAATCTCAACTAATCCAATCTGTCAGCACGCGATCACTGCCCATCGATTTCCTGCTTGTTCATCTGTTTCCCAAAATGCCTCTTCAATGTTGCCAACGTATCAGGTTCTAACACCTCCTCTAGTAGTGCGATCCAAGCACCCAACGCTCTCTGCTAAAATATCTTCAAGAGTCAAGAGTGTTTTATTGTACCATGTCCCAAACAGAACTAAGAAATTCTTACTTGCGGCAGCACAACAGAATATGTCAAGATAGTATTTTGTAAACAATATAAATAGAAAAAAGTTATACATACATATACATGGAAATTATTGCCTTAGAAATCTCGTTTAAACATTGCCACTCTCAGCTTAAAACTCTGCCCTTGGAAGTCCACCCCTGGGGAAAATGTTCTGGCTACACCATCTATATCTCTCAGAATATTATGTACTTCTATCAGGTCTCCTCTCAACCTCCAATGTTCCAGAAAATACAATTGAAGTCCAACTTTTCCTTATAGTAATATGCTGCAATCCAGGCAGCATTCTGGTGAACTTGTGTAGCAAGGAATTGCAGATGCTCATTTCCACTGAAGATGGACACAAAATGCTGGAGTAATTCAACGGGACAGGCAGCATCTCTGGAGAGAAGGAATAGGTGACGTTTCGGGTCAAGGCCCTTCTTCAATCTGAACAAGGGTTTTGACCCGAAACGTCACCTATTTTTTTCTCCAGAGATGCTGCCTGACCCGATGAGTTACTCCGGCTTTTTGTGTCTATTCTGGTAAATTTCTTCTACACCTTCTCCAAAGCCTCCACATCCTTCCTGTGATCGGGCGACCGGAACTGCAAGCAATATCGAAGATGTGGCTGAACCCAAAGTTTTATAAAGCTGCAACATGACTTTATGACTTTTATACGCAATGATCCTTACACCGGCTTTACTTGCGTGACACTTTCAGGAAACTGTGATCATGGACCCCAAGACTCCTCTAAACTGCCCTCAATATCCATCGTTTCATCCTTTTCAATCTCATACAGAAGATTATCGGGACACAGCTTCCAGCCTTGGAGGGCATCTACAACACACGATGCCTCAGGAAAGCCACCAGCATCCATAAAGACTCCACACACCCTTGCAATAGTCTGTTCGAACTTCTACCATTTGGCAGACGTTACAAGGCCTTCTACGCCTGCACCTCCAGACTCAGGAACAGCTTCATCCCCAGGGCCATAGCTGCTCTGAACCGGTCCTGCTGAGTGCCCCCCTCTTCCCCCCTCCCCATGAACTGTCTCCTTCAGATGGTTTTCAGTCTAAAGAAGGGTCTCAACCCGAAACATCACCCATTCCTTCTCTCCTGAGATGCTGCCTGACCCGCTGAGTTACTCCAGCATTTTGTGAATAAATACCTTTGGATGGTCACATCACACAGACCTATTTGCACTTTATACTGTTTTAACTGTTTCTAATTTTGTTTCTCTGGGCTGTCTAAATTTCTGTCAATTAGCTAATGAATTTATTGCATCGAATGGAAGTCGCATTCCCAATCTCGTTGTACCCCTGTACAATGACAATAAAGATATATTGTATTGTATTGTGTATTGTATTGTAAATGAATCTTTCCATCTCTACCACCCTCCAAGCCAGGCAGCATTCTGGTAAACTTCCTTCGCACCCTCTCCAAAGCCTCCACATCCTTTCTGTAATGGTGCGACCAGAACTGCACACAGTCCTCCATCTCTGACCTCAACAAAGTGTCCGGCTTCATCAATCGAACATTACAGACCTTCAGGATCCAAGTGTTTAATTACTCGGGCTCTCGGTGGAGTGGGAGTGTGGGAATACACAGGGGCAGAGTCAAGGATATTTGTCGTCCGTGCTTATCCATCGGGGACTGGCGGCGATGAGGAGACATCTGGTGATTTCGGTCTCGCTGCACCCTCTCCACCAAACCATGGTGCCTCGTTCCCCGCATAGAGTCCAGCGTCGGATGCAACAGTGTCTGTGGCAACGAGAGAGAAATATAGTTTTAAACACCGGCACGGTGGCACAGCGGTGGATCTACTACCTTACAGCGCTGGACACCTGGATTTGATCCTGACCCGGACTGCAGGCACTATCTGTACGGAGTTTGTACCTTCTCCCCGTGACCTGCGTGGGTTTTGTTCGGTTTCCTCCCACACTCCAAAGACGTACAAATTTGTAGGTGAATTGGTTTGGTATAAATGTAAAATTGTTCCTAGTATGTGTAGAATAGTGTTAATGTATGAGTCGGTGGGCCGAAGGGCCTGTTTCCGCGCTGTCTCTTTAAACTAAACTAAGCTAAACCCGTCTTCCATCATTCTGCCCTGCCTGATCAAAGAGCCACCACCAATCTGCACAGCAGTATCACTCTTCACCAGGCCCAGGCCTGTGCAATACAGACAGGTGACAACTCATGTGCTCCACACCTGCACACGCACGCAATGGCACCTGAGGGTGCAGTTGGACTAGCTCCACTCATGTACCCCTTGTCCACACATGGATTCAGCCATCTGCATTTACATGGCACCTTCAGCACAGTAAAGTGCTCCACCGGTACTTAATCAGACATAATTTTACCCCAAGTCACGTACCTGGATTGAGTTTAGTTCAGTTTAATTTACAGTCACGTGTACCGAGGTACAGTGAAAATCTGTTGTTGCATGCTAACCAGTCAGCGGAAAGACAATACTTGATTACAATCGAGCCGTTCAGAGTGTACAGATACATGATAAGGGAATAACGTTTGGTGCAAGATAAAGCCGGTAAAGTCCGATCAAAGATAGCCCGAGGGTCACCTATGAGGTAGATAGTAGTTCAGTACTATTCTCTGTTTGTGGTAGGATGGCTCTGTTGCCTGATGACAGGGAGGTCGGCCATGATTGAATGGCAGAGTAGACTTGATGAGCCCAATGGCCTAATTCTGCTCCCATCACTAATGAACATGATTAAAATTGGTAATGAAAAATTATCTGACGTTACAAGTATTGATTAAAATTGTGATTCAAAAATTAGGAGTTGCTGGAAATTCTCAGCAGGTCAGAAACATCGGTGGAAAGAGAAATGGAGTCAAGACTTTGTCCAAGAGCTTCATCACACCCGAGTTAGTTTCAAGCAGTGGAGAAGGCTGAGCAGAGACAGATAGAACTGAGGGAATGCCTGTGATCAGGTGTCACCAAATGAGTTGGCAGGACAATAACAATCAGCTTATTTTCCATTTTCACCAGGTCCACAGCATGATATGTGGACAGGTGACAACCCCAAATCTGGAGTAGAGTCCCAACCTGAAACGTCACTTCCCCATTCACTGTGATGTTCTCCCTTGGCCAGGAGCAGATAGGTAGCAAATACAAACGTTTCTCCAGCTGACTACAACTGGATCCAAGTCAACCACACAGTCCATGACTTCATGACTCTAGTCCTAGACTCCAATGACTCCATCTGTAGGAAGGAACTGCAGATGCTGGTTTAAATCAAAGATAGACACAAAAAGCCTGGAGTAACTCAGCGGGACAGGCAGCATCTCTGGAGAGAAGGAATGGGTGACGTTTCGAGTCGAGACCCTTCTTCAGTCTGAGTTCTTTTGTCCCGCTGAGTTACTCCAGGCTTTTTGTGTCTATCCAATGACTCCATGACTCCAGAAGGCTGACTCCAATGACTGGCTCCAATGAATGGCTCCAATGACCGGCTCCAGTGACGGACTCCTATGGCTGACTCCAATGACTGACTCCAATGACTGACTCCAATGATTGACTCCAATGAATGGCTCCAAAGAATGGCTCCAAAGAATGGCTCCAATGACTGACTCCAATGATTGACTCCAATGACTGACTCCAATGATTGACTCCAATGAATGGCTCCAAAGAATGGCTCCAATGACTGACTCCAATGAGCCTTGAAGACTGACTTAATGACTCTACTACTCTAGAAGGTTGACTCCAATGATCGACTCCAATGACTCCATGAATGACTCCATTAGCCTAGAAGACTGACTGCATGCCTGAGTAAACTCTGCCTCAGTAACGGGGGGATCAAGCCCTCTGCCTCCGGCACCTTTAAGGGCAGAGACTGGAGTTTTGAAATGGCAGCAGCAGATGCCTGCAGATATTTTGATAATTAACTTCATACCCTGAAAGAGTGACGTGACGCGGGGAGGGGGAGGGGATATCTCCAGAGCATAAACATAAAGACCTTGAGCAGGACGAATGAGCAGACAGGGGAGGACAGTAAACACAGATAGGGATGACACGGCAGGGTCCCCGGCTTGCCAAGGCCAGCAGTGTTTGTCACAACCTGCCTGCCACAGTCCCCTTTCAAGAGTCAAGTGTTTTATTGTCATGTGTCCCAGATAGAACAATGACATTCTTACTTGCAGCAGCACAACACAATATGTAAACTAGGCTTGTATACACTGGAATTTAGAAGGATGAGAGGAGATCTTATCAAAACGTATAAGATTATTAAGGGGTTGGACACGTTAGAGGCAGGAAACATGTTCCCAATGTTGGGGGAGTCCAGAACCAGGGGCCACAGTTTAAGAATAAGGGGCAGGTCATTTAGAACAGAGATGAGGAAAAACTTTTTCAGTCAGAGAGTTGTGAATCTGTGGAATTCTCTGCCTCAGAAGGCAGTGGAGGCCAATTCTCTGAATGCATTCAAGAGAGAGCAAGATAGAGCTCTTAAGGATAACGGAGTCAGGGGGTATGGGGAGAAGGCAGGAACGGGGTACTGATTGAGAATGATCAGCCATGATCACATTGAATGGCGGTGCTGGCTCGAAGGGTCAAATGGCCTCCACCAGCAGTAGCTCTACTCAACAACCAGAAGCATGTTGCCTCCTTTTGCTCTGGTATTTTACAATACAATACAATGCAATATCTTTTATTGTCATTGTACAAGTGCAACAAGATTTTTGAATGCCGCTTCCATATCGATGCTATCAAATATATAAATAAATCACGGCAAAAATGAAAACAACAGGGGAAGGGGAAAAAAAGGGGGGAACAAGGTAAAGTGCAAAAAAAAGGATCATGTAGGAGTCAATTGTGCCAGATGACCCTGGGGGCAGAGACAGATCATGGCCGGCTCTCAGCAGGACCGGTTCAGAGCAGCTATAGCTCTCGGGGTAAAGCTGTTTCTTAGTCTGGGGGTGCGGGCATAGAAGGCTTTGTGACGTCTGCCAGCTGGAAGCGGTTCAAACAGATGGTGGCATGGGTGTGTAGAGTCCTTGTAGATGCTGGTGGCATCTACATTCTTCATTTTATTTCATTCTTCACCTGTGCAAATTATAATATTTTATTCTTCATTGTTTACTGTAGGTCGTGTTGTTACTTGCGCGCAAAGCACCAAGGCAAATACCTTGTGTGTTTACATGCTTGGCTAATAAAATTTATTCAATTCAATTTAATAAACGAAAGAAAAAAGTTCTGCTCAGTCTGAAGAAGGGTCTCGACCCGAAACGTCGCCCATTCCTTCTCTCCTGAGATGCTGCCTGTCCCGCTGAGTTACTCCAGCATTGTGTGAATAAATACCAGTGTGTATATAGATATACACTCACAAATACACACACACACACACACACACATATATATATATATATATATATATACAATATTATTGTTATTATTGCACTTATGTGTGCGGGTGTGTACATATATATATACACACACACACCCGCACACATGTGCAATAATAACAATAATATCTGTGCAGTTCAGAGTTTATTTGAGGTTGTAGTGTTTAATAGCCTAATGGCTGTAGGGAACAAGCTGTTCCAGAACCTGGACATTCCTGAACCTAGACAATGCTCACCACACACCACCTTCTCGCCTCCTTTCTCATTCTCTCTCTCCATGCAGTCCAGACCCAAATGCATTTCTTTGTGGACACTATTGACAACAGAAGACAAGGAGGCCGCAGTGATGCAGCGGTAGAGTTGCTGCCTCACCGTGCCCGAGACCCAGGTTCCATCCTGACTACCGATGCTGTCTGTACGGAGGTTGCACTCTGCTACTGTGACAGCGAGGGTTTTCTCCAGGTGCACCAGGTTTTCTCCCACTTTCCAAAGATGTGTAGGTTTGTAGTTTAATTGGCCTCTGTAAATTGTCCCGTGGTTGATGCAGACTTGGTGGGCCGAACGGCCTGTTTCCATGCTGTATCTCTAAACTAAACGAAAAGAAGACACAGGAATATTCCCATTGTGTCTCTGGCTCTCTGGCCCCCACCATTAGAAACACGGAAAGTAGGTGCAGGATTAGGCCATTAGGCCCTTCGAGCCAGCACCACCATTCAATATGATCATGGCTGATCATCCAGAATCAGTACCCCCGATTCTGCTTTCTCCCCATATCCCTTTATTCCGTTAGCTGCTATATCCAACTCTCTCTTGAAAACATCCAGTGAATTGGCCTCCACTGCCTTCTGTGGCAGAGAATTCCACAGATTCACAACTCTCTGGGTGAAAAAGTGTTTCCTCATCTCAGTCCTAAATGGCCTACCCCTTATTCTTAAACTGTGACCCCTGGTTCTGGACTCCCCCAACATGGGGAACATTTTCCCTGCATCGGGCCATTTGGAATGGACTCCTTGTGTGACTGGCTGAGGGAGGATTATGGGCCTGCTTTCGTCAGCCTAACGTCAAGCCTATCAACCTAGGAACACCAACACTGTGAACTGAAAGGACTCCACACACACACACACACACACACACACAACCAGACAACCAGAGTTACTGGTTTATTAACAACTAACAATGTGTTGGAGGAACCGAGCAGGTTGGGCAGCTTCTGTGGGTGGAAAGCAACTGTGGATATTTCAGTTCGAAATCCTGCATCAGGATTCTGATCATCGTCATCATTGTATCTCCAACTGCTAGCGTGACGTCAACCGTGCCAACGTCTCCACTCCCCTCTAACCTCACCCCCTGTCCACTCTCCCTTACTCCCCTCACCCCCTGTCCACTCTCCCTTACTCCTCTCTCCCCCTGTCCACTCTCCCTTACTCCCCTCACCCCCTGTCCACTCTCCCTTACTCCCCTCTCCCCCTGTCCACTCTCCCTTACTCCTCTCTCCCCCTGTCCACTCTCCCTTACTCCCCTCACCCCCTGTCCACTCTCCCTTACTCCCCTCTCCCCCTGTCCACTCTCCCTTACTCCCCTCTCCCCCTGTCCATTCTCCCTTACTCCCCTCTTCCCCCTGTCCACTCTCCCTTACTCCCCTCTCCTCCTGTCCACTCTCCCTTACTCCCCTCTCCCCCTGTCCATTCTCCCTTACTCCCCTCTTCCCCCTGTCCACTCTCCCTTACTCCCCTCTCCCCCTGTCCACTCTCCCTTACTCCCCTCTTCCCCCTGTCCACTCTCCCTTACTCCCCTGTCCACTCTCCCTTACTCCCCTCTCCCCCTGTCCACTCTCCCTTACCCCCCTGTCCACTCTCCCTTACTCCCCTCTTCCCCCTGTCCACTCTCCCTTACTCCCCTGTCCACTCTCCCTTACTCCCCTCTCCCCCTGTCCATTCTCCCTTACTCCCCTCTTCCCCCTGTCCACTCTCCCTTACTCCCCTCTCCCCCTGTCCACTCTCCCTTACTCCCCTCTTCCCCCTGTCCACTCTCCCTTACTCCCCTGTCCACTCTCCCTTACTCCCCTCTCCCCCTGTCCACTCTCCCTTACCCCCCTGTCCACTCTCCCTTACTCCCCTCTTCCCCCTGCCCACTCTCCCTTACTCCCCTCTCCCCCTGTCCACTCTCCCTTACCCCCCTGTCCACTCTCCCTTACTCCCCTCTCCCCCTGTCCACTCTCCCTTACCCCCCTGTCCACTCTCCCTTACCCCCCTGTCCACTCTCCCTTACCCCCCTGTCCACTCTCCCTTACTCCCCTCTCCCCCTGTCCACTCTCCCTTACCCCCCTGTCCACTCTCCCTTACTCCCCTCTCCCCCTGTCCACTCTCCCTTACTCCCCTCTCCCCTGTCCACTCTCCCTTACCCCCCTGTCCACTCTCCCTTACCCCCCTGTCCACTCTCCCTTACTCCCCTCTCCCCCTGTCCACTCTCCCTTACTCCCCTCTCCCCTGTCCACTCTCCCTTACCCCCCTGTCCACTCTCCCTTACCCCCCTGTCCACTCTCCCTTACTCCCCTCTCCCCCCTGTCCACTCTCCCTTACTCCCCTCTCCCCCCTGTCCACTCTCCCTTACTCCCCTCTTCCCCCTGTCCACTCTCCCTTACTCCCCTCTTCCCCTGTCCATTCTCCCTTACCTCCCTCACGCCCTCTAATCTCACCCTCATCCTGACTCACTCTAAACCCCCCCCCCCCACCCACTCTGAGCAATGCGGTCCTCCATTTACGTTCCACCAATCCCAGCCTAATTATCATTATCCACTGTTTGATAAATCGCTCAAAAACATGACCATCAGTGCACCTTCCAAGCTAAGTCATCACTTCCAAAGGAATTTACCAGATGGGAAGGTAGTTATAGAGTCGTACAGCACGGAAACAGGCCCATCGACCCAACTCGTCCACGCTGATCAAGGTCCCCATCTATTCTAGTCCCACCTGCCTACGTTTGGCCTATGTCCCTCTAAACCTTTCCTATCCATGTACTTGTCCAGATGTCTTTTAAATGTAGTTATTGCACCTGCCGCAACCACCTCCTCTGGCAGCTCGTCCCATATACCCACCACCCTCTGTGTGAAAAGGTTGCCCCTCAAGTTAATATTAAATCTTTCCCCTCTCACCTTAAGCCTATGTCCTCTGGTTCTTTATTTCCCTACTTTGGGTAAAAGATATACCTGAAAGATGAGGTTAGGTGAGGGGGGGGGTTAAGGAGTGTGAGGAGACCAGGGGGTGAGGTTAGAGTGGGTCAGGGGATGACGGGTGAGATTAGAGGGGGGGGTGAGGGGAGTAAAGATGGAGGAATGGTTGGTATCATGCTAGCAGTGAGTATCTGGGCAAGTTCAGATCAACCACTCCCTTGGTCCAAGTGCACCCCTTCCATCAATGAGAGCAGTAAACAGTCCCTGAGGTTTCTGACAATGCAACTATTCACCAGCACACTGCGGCACCCAAACCAACCTGTCTTCTCTCTCTCCCCAGCTAAGCTGGAACCTGAGACCGCTGATTACAGCATGTAATTAATAAACATAGAAACATAGACAATAGGTGCAGGAGTAGGCCATTCGGCCCTTTGAGCCAACACTGCCATTCAATATGATCGTGGCCAATCATCCAAAATCAGTTCCAGTTCCTGCTTTCTCCCCATATCCCTTGATTCCGTTAGCCCTAAGAGCTATGTCTAACTCTCTTGAAAACATCCAGTGAATTGGCCTCCACTGCCTTCTGTAGCAAAGAATTCCACAGATTCACAACGCTCTGGGTGAAAACGCTTTTCCTCATCTCAGTCCTAAAAGGCCTACCCCTTATTCTTAACCTGTGACCCCTGGTTCTGGACTCCCCCAACATCGGGAACATGTTTCCTGCACAATTCAGTACAATTCAACCCAGCTACATTCTTTCACTGCCCGAACCACCATGGTTTCGTTGATTAATGTTGTCACAACACAAGCGCACAAACCTCTGTCCCACCAGCATCTCGCCTGGCACTTCCTCAGTCTGAAGTGTTAACTAACTCACACCGAGTGAATCAGAATGTCAGTAAACACGTCTAATATTGCTCTGGACCTGTCTGCACCACTCCTGCATGGTGACAGTGGTACGGCAGTGGGTTCTGGAATCTCACACCTTCAGGGTCAGTGAGGCTCAGAGGGTTATTTTAATACCAGAATTTATGTATAGAATATGAAGTAGAGAGCTTATTGACTGAAGATAGACACAAAATGCTGGAGTAACTCAGCGGGCCAGGCAGCATCTCTGGAAAGAATGAGAGAGGGAAGAGAAAGATTCTCCAGACTACAAAAAAAAATGGTGAACACTGCCCAGTCTATCTCAGGTATTGACCTCCACACCATCGAAAGGATATCATCATCATCATCATCATATATATGCAGCCGGAAACAGGCCTTTTCGGCCCTCCAAGTCCGTGCCGCCCAGCGATCCCCGTACATTAACACTATCCTACACCCACTAGGGACAATTTTTACATTTACCCAGCCAATTAACCTACATACCTGTACGTCTTTGGAGTGTGGGAGGAAACCGAAGATCTCGGAGAAAACCCACGCAGGTCATGGGGAGAACGTACAAACTCCTTACAGTGCAGCACCCGTAGTCAGGATCGAACCTGAGTCTCCGGCGCTGCATTCGCTGTAAAGCAGCAACTCTACCGCTGCGCTACCGTGCCGCCTATCTCAAAAAGACAGCCCATATCACCAGTGACACACACCACCCTGCCCACGCTCTCATTACACTCCTGCCATCGGGAAGAAGGTACAGGAGTCTGAAAACTGTAAAGTCCAGCAAATCTCGGAGAACTCTTCTCAAAACCTCTCCTGCCCATTCCCCCCTCAGATGCTGCCTGACCTGCTGAGTACCTCCAACAATTTCTCTCTCACATCAATAATTACTGCAAATACAATAGACGATTTCCAGGGAAATGGTAAATTATCCAAAATAAGTGGAAGCTATTCATGTTACTAAAATTTAAGTAAAGGATAAGCATTTCACTGAAATGTTAACTCCTGAAGCGCGTTTCAGTCACAAATGTGGACTGTTTAATAAAATAGGGCAGGGCAGACCGTTTGATGTTTGGTCGCATCGTAATCTAATCCCATGATCTAAACACTCAGAAACATGTTTAAGGCGTTCAAAATTGACATTTGATCCATAAGATTTGATTACAATCTTAAAATGAGTTGGATATTCTTATAAATAAGAAGATTAAAACATTCGCTCAGCGATTCATTGCAGTCGTACTACATTACAGAGGGGAGTAGGAATGAAAGAGTAGGCGATTTTAACGTCCCAGAAATTGACTGGGACGACCTTAGTGAGCAGGGATTACATGAGACACTTAGTTAAGTGTGTCCAGGGAAATGTTATAGACAATAGACAATAGGTGCAGGAGTAGGCCAATCAGCCCTTCGAGCCAGCACCACCATTCACAGTGATCATGGCTGATCATCCACAATCAGTACCCCGTTCTGCCTTCTCCCCATATTCCTATCTTTAAGAGCTCTATCTAACTCTCTCTTGAAAGCTTGCAGAGAATTGGTCTCCACTGCCTTCTGCGGCAGAGAATTCCCCAGATTCACAACTCTCTGACTGAAAAAGGTTTTTCCTCATCTCCGTTCTAAATGGCCTACCCCTTCTTTTTCTTAAACTGTGGCCCCTGGTTCTGGACTCCCCCAACATCGGGAACATGTTTCCTGCCTCTAACCCCTTAATAATCCTATATGTTTCAATAAGATCCCCTCTCATCCTTCTGACGCAATGCACAGATGGCTCTATGAATGAACATTATCGATCAGGAAATGAGTCTGGGTAAATAGAAACAAAGAACTGTGGATACCAAAGAGGCACAAGTGCTGGAGTATGTCAGCAGGTCAGGCAGCATCTCTGGAGAAGAAGCATGGGTGAAGTTTTGGTGATGAAAAGTTATCAACTTTTTTCTCCAGAGATGCTGCCTGACCCGCCGAGTTACTCCAGCACCTTTTGTCTATCTGGAGTCTGGGTAAGTGTTCGATGGTTCAATACCAATGACCATAATTCTCTTAATTTCAAGACAGTCATGGAAACAGAAAGGACTGGTTCTCAAGTTAAACTCCTTCATTGAGGGAAGGCTGATTTTGATGGCAGAAGATAGGAAGTCTGAGAAGTTTGTAGGAAGGAACTGCAGATGCTGGTTTACACCGAAGATAGACACAAAATGCTGGAGTAACTCAGCGGGACAGGCAGCATCTCTGGAGAGAAGGAATAAGTGACGTTTTGGGTCGAGAGACTTCTTCAGAAGTCTGAAAGGTCCTGACCCCGATTCCTTCTCTCCAGAGATGCTGCCTGTCCCGCTGAGTTACTCCAGCATTTTGTGTCTATGTTAGGTCTGAGAAGTTGATTGGGAAGAGACATTTTTGCAGGTAAAGGGATCTCTGGGAAGCTTTTAAAAGTGAGATAGGGTGTTCAAGGTCAACACGTTCCAGTTGGAGTGAACAACAGGGCTGGCAGGATCAGATAAGCGTAGCTGAAGAGGAATACTGTGGGACTGTCTGGAAAAGGAAGGGGATTTGGGTCAGTTACAGACAGCTGGGATTAAGCAAGTCCCTTGAGGAGTGTAAGGGATGCAGGAGAACACATAAGGAGAACATGTGCAGGGCAAAAACGGGCCATTAAATATCACTAGCAGATATCCTAAAAGATTCCATATGCATATTCAGAATAAAGGGCGGCATGGTGGCGAAACTCATGTTAAGAGTTGTTTTTCGTTTTAGAGATACAGCGCAGAAACAGGCCCTTCGGCCCACCGAGTCCGTGCCAACCAGCAATCACCCCGCACACTAACACTACCCTACACACACCAGGGACAATTTACAATGATACCAAACCAGTTAACCTGCAAACCTGTGCAACTTTGGAGTGTGGGAGGGAACCTGAGGTTCAGGAGAAAATCCACGCAGGTCACAGGGAGAACGTACAAACTCCGTACAGACAGCACCTTTAGTCAGGATCGAACCTGGGTCTCTGGCGCTGCGAGGCAGTAACTCTACCGCTGCGCCACTGTGCCGCCCTTCCTGGGCAAGGGACAGCACAAAATAAGATTCAGAGTAAAGCGCCCTCAACACCAAAGGAATCTGCAGTGCAGCAGTTCTACATTTCCCATCAGACAGGCTGAACCCTCTCAAAGTTCCCAGCACATCAGTTCAAATTTGGACTGCTTTGATCTACAAGTTCAATAGTCAGCCATAAAACAAACTGGCTCATCAGGAACAGTTGTGGCTCTGCTGCAGAATACCAAAGTGAAGGGAAAAAACAGACGCACACTATGCTGCCAATAGTCAGTTGCAAGTACATCTGACATTGCTGGAGAGATTTACAGGGGATTACAGGACGCCACAGGAGATCCTTCTTCCCTGTGGCTATCAAACTGTACAACTCCTCCCCCTTCTGTTGGGGGTAGACTGAGACTGACTTGCTCCAAGATCTTCGGTTTCCTCCCACATTACAAAGACGCACTGGTTTGTGAGTTAATTGGCTTGGCATAAGTGCAAATTGTCCCTGGTGTGTGTAGGCTTGTGTTAATGTGTGGGGATCGCTGGGGGGGGGGGGGGGGGGGGGGGGGCGGACTCGGTGGACCGAAGGGCCTGTTTCCGCGCTGTATCTCTAAACTAAACAACAACAAAAAGAATTTCACTGTGCAGTTGCAGACTTGACAAATAAACCTCTATTGACTGTTGAGAGGATGAGGCAGCTCTCTCATTGATGGTTAAGTGAGAGAGGTGAGAAGGCAGGCAAATCTGGAGGGCAGAGAGGAAACAACAAGAAACTGGAACCTTGCCCTTCAACACGTACCTGAAAGTCGTTTGAGTTGTTGCCAATCTGGTTGACGTTAGGTAGCGATCCTCCATAATACTGTGCCCGGGTCTGTGCCAAACGTAAGTGGTGCAGCTTATGAAACTGAACCTGAGAACAATTAGGAAGTGAAGTCAGTCTAGAGTTACTCAAACATCAATAACAATGCATCTATAGAAACATAGTAAACATAGAAACTAGGTGCAGGACTGGCCATTCGGCCCTTCGAGCCAGCACTGCCATTCAATATGATCATGGCTAATCATCCATATCCATGATCATGGCTAATCTCCCCATATCCCTTGATTCCATTAGCCCTAAGAGCTAAATCTAACTCTCTCTTGAAAACATCCAGTGAATTGGCCTCCACTGCCTTCTGCGGCAGCAAATTCCACAGATTCACAACTCTCTGGGTGAAAAAGGTTTTCCTCATCTCAGTCCTATTCTCTTCCCTGATGTAGCTTCACTGAAGGCGTTTCAGATGTTGAACAAAACTTCAGGCTGTGCGAAGACACAGAAACTACAGATGCTGGAATCTTGAGCAAAACACAAAGTGTTGGAAGAACTCAGCAGGAATGATCAGACAACGTTTCAGGGCGGAACCCTTTTTCAGACAGGCTGTGTGGGCCAAGAGTTCAAGACTAACATGTCTGCTTGTGGTTCAGATATCCGCTGTGCAGGAGGAAATATTGTCAATTACTTTGGTACGCGTGGTCAGCACGGTGGCGCAGCGGTAGAGTTGCTGCCATAGGAGTTGGCTGCGCCTAACGGCTGCGGCTCTCTGGCAGTCTGTTGTCTTTTTTTCTTTTTTTTTGTTTGTGTCGGTGTTGGGATGGTTTTTGTTTCTGTTTTTGGCTGTGTATGTGTGGTGGGGGTGTGTGGTGGGGGTGTGGGGTGGGGTGGGGGGGTGGGGCGGGGGGAAACCTTTATTTTATTAGGTCTCTTCCCCGGGGCGCGGCTCGGCTGCGGGCCTTAACATTGCCGGCGCAGCTCGGCTGCGGGACGTTTCAGTGCCCGGTGCGGCTCGGCTGCGGGCCTTAACATTGCCGGCGCAGCTCGGCTGCGGGACGTTTCAGTGCCCGGTGCGGCTCGGCTGCGGGCCTTAACATTGCCGGCGCAGCTCAGCTGCGGGACGTTTCAGTGCCCGGTGCGGCTCGGCTGCGGGCCTTAACATTGCCGGCGCAGCTCGGCTGCGGGACGTTTCAGTGCCCGGTGCGGCTCGGCTGCGGGCCTTAACATTGCCGGCGCAGCTCGGCCGCGGGACGTTTCAGTGCCCGGTGCGGCTCGGCCGCTGGACTTAACATCGCCCGGTGCGGCCGCGGGACGTTTCAGTGCCCGGTGCGGCTCGGCCGCTGGACTTAACATCGCCCGGTGTGGCCGCGGGACGTTTCAGTGCCCGGTGCGGCTTGGCCGCTGGACTTAACATCGCCCGGTGTGGCCGCGGGACGTTTCAGTGCCCGGTGTGGCCGCGGGACGTTTCAGTGCCCGGTGCGGCTCGGCCGCGGGACGTTTCAATGCCCGGTGCGGCTTGGCCGCTGGACTTAACATCGCCCGGTGTGGCCGCGGGACGTTTCAGTGCCCGGTGCGGCTTGGCCGCTGGACTTAACATCGTCAGCGCTGTTCGGCCGCGGGACGTTTCAGTGCCCGGTGCGGCTCGGCCGTTGGACTTAACATCGCCCGGTGCGGCCGCGGGACGTTTCGGTGCCCGGGGCGGCTCGGCCGGGGGGCCTTCCATCCCCTTGCGGGGGCTGTGCGTGTCGTTTGCCTTGGTAGGGGTCGAGCTGCCTGTCCGTGGGTGCGGGGGGAAGAGAGGGGAAGTTTTTGTTGCCTCCATCACAGTGAGGGGGTGTTTGGAGTCACTGTGATGGATGTTTGTGTTGGGGTCGGGTGTCCTGTGTTCTTTTCTTTTTGCTGTATTTTGTGTGACTGCTGAAATTTCGCTCGGTGTTGTGCCGAGTGACAATAAAGTGTTGTTATGTTATGTTATGTTATGATACAGCGCCAGAGACCCGGGTTCCATCCTGATCTCGGGTGCTGTCTGTACGGAGTTTGTACGTTCTCCCCGTGACCTGCGTGGGTTTTCTCAGGGAGCTCCGGTTTCCTTCCACGTCCCAATGACGTGCAGGTTTGTTGGTTGGTTGGCCCTCTGTAAATTGCCTCTAGTGTGTTGGGAATGGATGTGAAAGTGGGATAACATAGAGCTCGTGTGAACGGGTGATCAATGGTCAGCCGGGACTCAGTGGGACGAAGGGCCTGTTTTCTTGTTGCATCTCTAAATTTACCTGAACTAAACCACTGATCTGACATGGGCTCGACTTCATTAAAAGACGTACACGTTCGTAACCTAATTGGCTGGTTAAAATCCCAAATTGTCCCTAGTGTGTGTAGGATAGTGTTAGTGTGCGGGGATCGCTGGTCGGTGCGGACTCGGTGGGCCGAAGGGCATGTTTCCACACTATATCTCTAAACTTTAAAATGAAACTAAACAAAACCTTTTTAATCACTGAACACGTCTTGTGGATTATTTTGCTCTTTATTTGTTTCTGGGACTTGGAGGTCACAGGCAAGGCTGGCACTGCAGACACAGAGGAGGAGGAAGTCTTTTCTCACAGGGTGTTGTGATTCTTTGGAATTCTCCACCCTGCATAAATGTGGAGGATGAGCCACTGACGGTAAACATCAGAGGAAGTCAAGGAAGTCAAGGTTTATGTGAATGAAGCCGAGCCAAGTGGTTTAGTTCAGGTACATTTAGAGATACAGCAGGGAAACAGGCCCTTTGTCCCACCGAGTCCAGGCTGATTATTGATCACCCGTTCACATGAGTTCAATGTTATCCTCTCTTTCACATCCACTCCCCAACACATTGGGGGCAATTTACAGAGGACCAACTATCCTACAGACCCGCACGTCCTTGGGATGTGGGAAGAAACCGGAGCACCTGCAGGAAACCCATGCAGTCGCAGGGAGAACATGCAAAATCCACACAGACAGCACTCGAGGTCAGGATCGAACACGTGTCTCTGGCGCTGTGAGGCAACGGTGATGTTACGGTTGAGGGTCCACTCCTGCCCTTAGCTCGGAAGGTCCAACTGCCCGCCCCAACAGATTTCCCTCTGGGCTATCAGGAGTTAACCACAAGTGAGTCTGGAGTCAATAGACAATAGGTGCAGGAGGAGGCCATTCGGCCCTTCGAGCCAGCACCGCCATTCAATGTGATCATGGCTGATCATTCTCAATCAGTACCCCGTTCCTGCCTTCTCCCCATACCCCCTGACTCCGCTATCCTTAAGAGCTCTATCTAGAATGCATTCAGAGAATTGGCCTCCGCTGCCTTCTGAGGCAGAGAATTCCACAGATTCACAACTCTCTGACTGAAAAAGTTTTTCCTCATCTCAGTTCTAAATGGCCTACCCCTTATTCTTAAACTGTGGCCCCTTGTTCTGGACTCCCCCAACATTGGGAACATGTTTCCTGCCTCTAACGTGTCCAAGCCCTTAATAATCTTATACGATTCGATAAGATCTCCTCTCATTCTTCTAAATTCCAGTGTATACAAGCCTAGTCGCTCCAGTCTTTCAACATATGACAGACCCGCCATTCCGGGAATTAACCTAGTAGACCTACGCTGCACGCCTTCAGGCGGACGACAGATTTCCATCCATGAAGCACGACTATTGCCGACATAAAGGACATTTTTGTACTTGGAAGAGAGAATGCCGGGCAAAATTCCAGATGCTGGGTTTTAACCAAAGGTCAATAATTTCATGGCAGTAGTTGAAGCCAGCCTTTTATTCCACATCCACTTAATGATCGGAATTTTAAATTACTCAGCTGCTGTGGTTGGCTTTGAACTGATGGATCCACTTGGCTTGTTTGTGGGACGGTGGAACTGTCATACAAGGAGAGGTTGAGTAGTTTGGGTTTCTATAGTCTCCCATTCAGAAGAACGACAGGTGAAATTGAAATATATGAACTCATCAGAAGCTCAACAAGGATCACCTGGCAATGAAGTTACCCTGGCCCAGAAGTCCAGAACAAGGGGCCATCGAGTCAGATAGCATGGATACAGGCCCTTCTGCCCCACACGTCCATGCTAACCAAGATGCCCCATCTAAGCTAGATCCATTTGACCCATTTCTCTCTCAACCTTTCCTATCCATGTACTCATCCAAATGTCTTTTTATTGTTATCGTACGTGCCTCAACTACCACTTCTGGCAGCTTGTTCCATATACCCTCTGTGTGAAAAAGTTGCCCCTCGGGTTCCTATTGTCTTTTCCCTCTCACGTCCTATCATATCAGCAGATATTTTTAAGGCAGAGATAGAAAGATTCTTGATTAGGACGGGTGTCAGGGGTGATGGGGAGAAGGCAGGAGAATGGGGTTAGGGGGGAGAGATAGATCAGCCGTGATTGAATGGCGTAGTAGACTTGATGGGCCGAATGGTCTAATTCTGCTCCTATCACTTATGACCTTAAGCCTATGACCCCTGCTTCTTGATACACATACTTTGGATACAAGACTGTGCATTCATCTATATACTAAAACTCTCGTTTGTTATCTTGTTTGTGACTGAACTTCAGCCAAAACGGTGCGAGACAATTTTATGCCCACCTTACTCACCATTGTCACTTTACTGATAATGCAAGTAGTTTTATTGAAATCGGTCTTATATTTTTTAAGTTATTCACATTTTAAAGTTTAAAAGGAGGGGAGGGGAGGGGTGGAGGGAGGGAAGGGGGGAGAAGGGAGAGTTGAGGAGAGAGGGGAGGACAGGGTGCTGCACCAATGCAGGAGAGGTTTGGGCCCAACGGGTCCACTTTGTCAATACAAGGTCTTAATTCTCTCAAAGTTAGGGCTATATTATTCAGGTCTGAAATAGAGAGAAATTATTTTCTTCAAATGGGAGATGACCTTTCAGAATTCTTTCCTATGAAGCTCTGTGGATGCTCAATCATTTGTTACATTTAAAGGAGAAATTAATAGGAATGCAAAGAATATGGAGCACAGGCAATAATAAGGCTGACGTTGAGAGCTAGTCAGGGTATTGGGACACGATGCGTAGGAAAAAAACTGCAGATGCTGGTTAAGATCAAAGGGAGACACAAAATGCTGGAGTAACTCAGCAGGTCAGGCAGCATCTCAGGAGAGAAGGAATGGGTGACGTTTCGGGGCGGGACTGCCCCTCCCCTGACATCAGTCTGAAGAAGGGTCTCGACCCGAAACGTCACCCATTCCTTCTCTCCCAAGATGCTGCCTGACCCGCTGAGTTACCTCAGCATTTTGTGTCTACCTATTGGTACATAATAGTCTACCCAGAGAACACAAAACAGGAACAGAGCCTTCAGCCCACAATATCCATGCTGAACATGAGGACAAGATAAACTCATCTCCCCTGCCTGCACATGGTCCATTTCCTTCCATTCCTTGCATATCCATGTGCCTATCTAAAAGCCTCCTCCACCACCGTTGTATATGCCCCCACCACCACCTCCAGCAACATGTTCCAGGCACCCATCACTCTCTGTGCAAAAAACTTGTCCCGCACATCTCCTTTAAATTTCCCTCCACTCACCTTAAAGCCATGCCCACTAGTCTTTCACATTTCCACTCTGGGAAAAAGATTCTGACCGTCTACCCTATCTATGCCACTCTTCATTTTATATTCTTTTCTCTACTCCTGCTTCTACTATGTTAGACAATAGACAATAGCTGCAGGAGTAGGCCATTCAGCCCTTCGAGCCAGCACCGCCATTCAATGTGATCATGGCTGATCATTCTCGATCAGTACCCCGTTCCTGCCTTCTCCCCATACCCCCTGACTCCGCTATCCTTAAGAGCTCTATCTAGCTCTCTCTTGAAAGCATCCAGAGAATTGGCCTCCACTGCCTTCTGAGGCAGAGAATTCCACAGATTTACAACTCTCTGACTGAAAAAGTTTTTCCTCGTCTCCGTTCTACACTGTGGGCCCTGGTTCTGGAGTCCCCCAACATTGGGAACATGTTTCCTGCCCCTTTACCTAATCTTAGATTAGTTTAGTTTAGAGCACGGGAACATGCCCTTTGGCCCACCGAGTCCACACCGACCAGCGATCCCCGCACACTAGCACTACCCCACACACCAGGGACAATTTACAACCAAAGCCAATTAACCTAAAAACCTGGATGTCTTTGAAATGTGGGTGAAAACCGGAGCACCCAGGGAAAACTGACGCGGTCACGGGAAGAACGTACAGACTCCGTACCGACAAGCACCGATACTCAGGATGGAACCCGGGTCTCTGGGACTGCAAGGCAGCAACTCTACCGCTGCGCCACCGTGCCACCCCTTTTTCTGCAAGGGTCTTGTAGATAATAACTGCATTGCTGCAAGACGGCAGATTTTCATCACCATCTCAGATCCGGTTTCGCATTACCGGTCCTGCCAACAACACCCACCAGCTATAAATGAATAATTGTGGGAAACTAGAACGAGATAACAAGTACTAGCCCTCACCAAAGACCACGTCCGATAAGGAACAGTGTTATAAACAGTGGCCTTTCAGTTACTTAGGCAAGGCTTGAGAGAGGGATAACTGCAGCTTTAAACCTACAACATTGCGTGACCCACTCAGCCAGGATGCAACCTAACCAGTCTTATGGGGACTGCAACGCAGATCAGGTGCAACAACAGAAAGCAGGTGGAATCAGTATCAGGGCGGCACGGTGGCGCAGTGGTAGAGTTGCTGCTTTACAGCGAATGCAGCGCCGGAGACTCAGGTTCGATCCTGACTATGGGTGCTGCACTGTAAGGAGTTTGTACGTTCTCCCCGTGACCTGCGTGGGTTTTCTCCGAGATCTTCGGTTTCCTCCCACACTCCAAAGACGTACAGGTATGTAGGTTAATTGACTGGGTAAATGTAAAAAATTGTCCCTAGTGGGTGTAGGATAGTGTTAATGTGCGGGGATCGCTGGGCGGCACGGACTTGGTGGGCCGAAAAGGCCTGTTTCCGCGCTGTATATATATGATATGATAAACCAAACCCAGTTCGTTGAATGAACAAAAATGTACTCATTGCTTTGTGTTCATATATATGTGACCTTTTGCAAACTGGTAATTTGCCAGAACGCATTTCACCTCCGAGTGTCTGTGTAATCTCTGTGCTTTCTTAATTATCAATGCCGCTCAGACGTGTAATGGGGAGGTCAGTCGTCTGAAGAAGTCTGTAAGCTATTCACTTCACTTTGAGCACGACTTAAACGAGGAATTATTTAAACTGCTGGTGATTAACACATGTGCCGTCACGAGCCAAAAGACTGAGACGTGCCCGTGCAAGAAACCAGGGGGAGAGCGATCAATTGCAAAGTCGTGCTGCTCTGTCCAAGGTACTTTCCTTGGGAAGGTGCTGGTGTCACCCAGAGGCTCAGTCCCACCACTGCTGGTGTAGGATGAAGCAAGCCCCCTTTACCTGCCTCCTGCTGACTCACACCTGATACTCCCCTCACTCCGATGCCTTATCTTACAGTGGAGAACCAGCATAATCGAGGACCAGTCTCGCCCCAGTCACCCCCTCTTCCCCACATCCATGGGGCAAGAGGTGCAGCAGTTTGGAAACACACACCTCCAGATTCAGGGACAGGTTCTTCCCAGCTGTTGACACGCAACTGAACCACGTTCTCTCATCAGGTGGGTGTGGTTCTGACCTCACATCTACCTCATTGGAGACCTGCAAACTATTTTTATTCAGACTTCATCTTGAGCTAAACATTATACTCTTTATCTGCACTGTGGATGGCTTGCTTGTAATCATGTATAGTCTTTTCTTTGTCTGAATAGCACACAAACATTTTTTTTTACTGTACCTCAGAACATGTGACAATAATAAACTATACTAAATTAAAACTAACATAAAAACTAAACTAAAGATGTGATGATAAGGTTCCTGGTCATGACGCCTTCACCTCAAGGTCAGGTCTGACCCCAAGGATTTCAGTGCAAACAATCCATAACTGAAGAAATGCTGGCTAGTAGACACAAAGTGCTGGAGTAACTCAGCGGGACAGGCAGCATCTCTGGAGAGAAGGAATGGGAGACGTTTCGAGTCGAGACCCTTCTTCAGACTTCTGAATTCTGAGATTGTCGATAAAATATTCTATCAAATTTCCACAGTTCTGTGGTAAAGAGAATGACAACTGGTTGAATCATGTTCTTATTCGATAACGCAAACTCCCAGGAATGAAGGGATCTACAGAGAGTGGTGGACACTGCCTGGTCCATCACGGGTACTGACCTCCCCACCATCAAATGGATCTACAGGAGGCACCGCCTCAAAAAGGCAGCCAGCATCATCAGAGACCCACACCACCCTGGCCACGTTCTCATCTCACTGCTACCATCGGGAAGAAGGTACAGGAGCCTGAAAACCAAGACCTCCAGGTTCTTCCCAACAACCATCAGGCACTTGAACACTGCACAACACTGACCTCAGCAACTGTGATCTTCTATGGACTGAATCTTTGATAGCCCTACGCACTTTGGTTTTACACTATGGTGGTTACCTGGTATTATTGTTATTAATTTGTTTTATAATTCCTTATTACATAGTTATCCATGTGTTGTGGCACTAATGGGCCTGTTAAGATACAGAAAGTAGCTGCTCGTTGTTCTGTTGCTGGTACATAGAACAATTAAACAGTCTTGATATGGGCAACAACTCGAGGTTACTAGGCTAGCAACCGGAGACAAGCATTCTGCCGTCTGGGAAACTTCAACTCAATTAATTAAATAAACCAAGAATTAACAAGCTGCCTTAGCAACCTTAACATTGCAGCTTCCACACTGCTGTTGAAACCTAGTTCACATATCCACACCCTGTAATACGATCTAGTTTTAGAGATGCAGCGCGGAAACAGGCCCTTCGGCCCACCGAGCCAGCACCAACCAGCAATCCCCGCACACTCACACTATCCTACACACACTAGGGTCAATTTTACACTTAAACCAATCCAATTAACCTACAAACCTGCACGTCTTTGGAGTGTGGGAGGAAACCAAAGATCTCGGAGAAAACCCACATGGTCACGGAGAGAACGTGCAAACTCCATGCAGACAGCAGCCGTAGTCAGGATTGAACCCGGGTCTCTGGCGCTGCAATGCAGCAACTCTACCGCTGCACCACTGTGCTGCCCCAGTTCTTCAGTACCTCAGCACATGTGACAATAATAAACCTAAACTAGAGTGTATAAGCTATGAGGAGAGGTTGGATAAACTTGGAAGGACACAAAGTGCTGGAGTAACTCAGCGGGTCAGACAGCATCTCTGGAGAACATGGATAGATGACGTTTCGGGTCAGGACCCTTCTGCAGACTGATTGTAAGGGACCATTTTCTCTGGAGAATTGGAGGATAAGAGCAGACCAAACAGAAGTATATAAAGTTATGAAAGGCATCGATAGGGTAGCCAGTTAATAAAATTAGATCGTTTGCATTCTCATGGCCTTGTGAGCTTCAATACACAAAGAGATAGTGTTCCTCTGACTCCAGGAGATCATTGCGATGAGAGTGTTGGAAGGTGACTCAGCCGTGCTGTCCTGAGTCCACACTGCAGCACCTTATCTCTGTTATGAAACCTGGATAAACACCACCAAACACAATGGTGTTGAGGGACCGGCAGCTGACTGAGATGTCAAAATCCACAAGGGTCCCGTCTCCATAAAAGTTATTCAAAAATGCTGAAAGATGTGCTGTTTTAACATTAATTTGACATATTGCCGGTGAAGTTGAGTGCAGCATCGGTTTTGCAATAATTGAAACAAAACCTTTCTTCCACTCCTCCCTGCAACACCGCTTCACAAGTTATAGAAGTAGAATTAGGCCATTCGGCCCATCGAGTCTACTCCGCCATTCAATCATGGCTGATCTCTGCTACCTAATCCTATTTTCCTCGGACACCCGTTCCAATCAAGAATTTGTCTATCTCCGCCTTAAAAATATCCACTGACTTGGCCTCCACAGCCCTCTGTGGCAGAGTTCCACAGATTCACCACCCTCTGACTAAATAAATTCCTCCTTATCTCCTTCCTAAAGGAACGTCCTTTAATTCTGAAAGGATTCTCATCCAAGCATCGCAAATTTTACCGATGCGTCTGTAATTTTCCTTTATCATTTTGTTTTGTTCCTTGACAACTTAATCCCATCCTTCCGTTTCACCTTTCTAATTGTTTTTGTGACTTAACTTCTGATCCCTTGGTATTCTCTTATCATGCTCTCCTATGTTCTGAAAGGAAATTCTTGCCCACAATTGTTCCCCCGAGTCGTTTTTTTTCATCCATGTCTCATGACTGTTTAATTTGTTCTTTCTGTTTCATCAGAATATATTTTCCTGTATTTTAAACTCCAGTTCTCTCAGTATTGTTGTTTGCTTTATCCAGTATTGTTGTTTGCTTTATCCACCCAAGTAGATAACACTTAAAATAAGCTTTACTTCAATCTCTTTAGTCTCGGTAATCCTTAAATCTTTTTCTATTATCATGGTAAAATAGGCAATAATATGGTAACTACTGCCCATCTCTTTTATCTGCTCCATTTAATGTCCAAGGATTCAATATCAAATCTTCCCTTCTTCCGTGTGGGTTTTTGGTGCAAGATTTAGTTGTATGAAAAAGAGTTCTTGAAGATCAAGATGGATTTAGAATGCAAGGTCTATCAGGCAGCAGTCACCCCCTTCCTCTATGCCTCCGAGACATGGACTACCCAGTCAGGCACGAGTAGTCCTGCCAGTTCCACTGTTTGCATATGTATATCCCTTCATTTTCACCTCTTCCACAGTCAACAATGGACCACTGTGGGCCCCACCTTTCCTTGGTCATCAGTGCGGGCTCTGATTTGTTCCGAACCTCTTCATACCTCGTTTCCACCCCCCCCCCCCCCCCCGACTCTCCGTCTGAAGAAGGGTCTCAACCCGAAACATCACATACTCCTTTTCACCGGAGATGCTGCCTCACCCTCTGAGATACTCCAGCATTTTGTGTCTATCTTCGGTGTAAACCAGCATCTGCAGTTCCTTCCAACACACTTCGAGGCAGTGGAGGTATACCACCAAAGTTGCCTCCACAAAATTCTCTACTGATTAAATAAGTGAACCAATATCAATGCCCTTTCCCAAGTCAACATGTCAGTGTTGAAATCCTAATCGCACTCAGTCGTAATTCACAACCCAGGCACTAGACTCCTGAAACACACACTCTGACCTGGGCTCTTGTCACAGGGCCAGGGAACCAGCAATAACTATTGAGATGTGCTCTGTGACTTACTCTTGCACTGTCCCTGTTCCGTCTCAACTCTGTCACGCGCTGGAATGTCAATGAAGCCCTGCATCATAAAAGCACATGGTCTGCTAGTCAAAGCCACAACAGAAATAGCGATCATAGAGAGCTTTATAAAATCATGAGTGACATAGGTAGGGCATATGTACAGTGTCTGTTATCCCCAGGAGAGGGGAATCAAGAACTAGAGGGCATCGGTTTAAGGTAAGAGGGAAAGATTTACTGAGAAGCTGAGGGGCAACTATTTCACGCATGGTGGGTATATGGAACGAGAGGTAGTCAAGGCAGGGAGCATCTCTGGAGAAAAAGGATTGATGATGTTATAAGTCAATTCCCAGAGGAAAGGTCCCGACCCGAAACGTCACCTATCCATGTTCTCCAAAGACGTTGCCTGACCCACTGAGTAACTCCAGCACTTTGTGTCTATCAATGGTCTTATCGTTGTGTTGGCCAATAAATGCAAGTGTTCTTCTTAACCAAGTTATCATGTAACCAACCACTTCATTGTCTGTTCCTTGGCATTGTTTGACCTTCCCATAAAATATCTCTTACTTCTTCAAACTCAATACCATTTGCCACGGTAGTCTCTCCCCAACCAGTCAAGCCATCAATATTTCATAAAGTTCAGAAAGAGTTCTGGAAACAGATTTAGATCTAAGGTCAAAATAGTCACTTGGAGGAGAGCCAATTCTAGTTGGATGAGAACAGATCTGGGTAAACTGGCCGCATTCTTTGGCAGGCACAACTAGGATTGAACATTAAAAGACCATAATACATAGCAGTAGAATTAGGCCATTTAGCCCATTGAGTCTGCACCACCATTCAATCAGAACCTATCAATCTCCAGTTTAAAAATACCTAATGATTTGGCCTCCACTGCCTTCTGTGGCATTCAATGCCACAGATTCGCCACCCTCTAGCTAAAGAAATTCCTCCTAATCTCCATTCCAAAAGGTACATCCTTTCATTCTGAGGCTGTGCCCTCTGGTCCTAGACTCTCCCACTAGTGGAAACATCTTCTCCATATAAAGTGGACATGTTTCTATTACACCCCCAGGTACAATCCCATGAGTGAGGGTAAGGAAATAGAGTAAAAAAAGGTAATGCCTGCTCATACAAAGTGAGGCAGGCAGATCAGAGAAAATACAACGGTTATAAAAAAAAAGGAAATGAGAAGCAAAGAGAAAGAATGAAAAAGGACAGGGAGAAAAGATAAAGGACACACACAAGAGATTGCAGATGCTGGAATCTGGATAAAAGACAAACTGATATCAATGTCAGAAACAAGGAATTGCAAATGCTGATTTATACCAAAAATAGACACAAAGTGCTGGAGTAACTCAGCGGGTCAGGCGGTATCTCTGGAGAAATAGTATACATGTGAAAATTGGGCCAACCCAAAACGTCACCCATCCTTTTCCTCCAGAGATGCTGCCTGACCCGCTGAGTTACTCCAGCACTCTGTGAAACGTCACCTATCCACGTTCTCCAGAGATGCTGCCTGACCCGCTGAGTTACTCCAGCACTCTGTGAAACGTCACCTATCCATGTTCTCCAGAGATGCTGCCTGACCCGCTGAGTTACTCCAGCACTCTGTGAAACGTCACCTATCCATGTTCTCCAGAGATGCTGCCTGACCCGTTGAGTTACTCCAGCACTCTGTGAAACGTCACCTATCCATGTTCTCCAGAGATGCTGCCTGACCCGCTGAGTTACTCCAGCACTCTGTGAAACGTCACCTATCCATGTTCTCCAGAGATGCTGCCTGACCCGCTGAGTTACTCCAGCACTCTGTGAAACGTCACCTATCCATGTTCTACACACATGCTGCCTGACCCACTGAGTTACTCCAGCACTCTGTGAAACGTCACCTATCCATTTTCTCCACAGATGCTGCCTGACCCGCTGAGTTACTCCAGCCTGCTTGTTCTCTGAATGTACAAGCAAGCGCAGATATTCATACTGGTGTGTTAAAGGGATAAGTGTTGAGGGAGGAGAGGAGAGGCTGGTCAGGTACCAAACCAGCGTCACTCCTTGCAGTAACTAGCGCAGCAGAGCCCTGAATGAATTACGTTCACCACCAAAGTCTGCGCAATTAAGATTCTGGATGGGCAAAATTTGATGATGTTTGGGGAAAGTTAGTTTAGTTCATTGACACGTGTAACGAGGTACAGTGAACAAGTTTTGTTGCGTGCTAACAATTAGCGGAAAGACAATACATGATTACAACCGAGATATCCACAGTGTATAGATACATAATTAAGGGAATAATGTGAATTAAACATTTAGTGCAAGATATAGCCAGTAAAGTCCGATCAAAGATAGTTCGAAGGTCCCCAATAAGGTAGATAGTGGCTCAGCACTGCTCTCTAACTGATGGGTTCAGTTGCCTGATAACAACCGGGAAAAATCTGTCCCTGAATCTGGTGGTGTGCATTTATAATGGGAGAGGGGAGAAAAGGGTGTGGTAATATTTTTCTAAGTTTCCATATTTGCAGATGGGACAAAACCTGGAGACTTTAGACTGTAGAGATACAGCGTGGAAACAGGCCCTTTAGCCAATCAAGTCCGATCACCCCGACACGAGAACTATTCTACACACTGGAAACAATTTACGGAAGCCAATTAACCTACAAGCCTGTACATCCTTGGAATGTGGGAGGAAACCGGAGCACCCAGAGAAAGCCCATGTGGGAGAATGCACAAACTCCGTACAGGCAGCACGCGTGCTCAGAATCAAACCCGGATATCTGGCGTTGTGAGGCAGCAGCTCTACCATTGTACCGCCCCGAATCAAGGAGTAAAATGTGAAGCAGACAGTCAGAGACTTGAAGGACATATAGGCAGGCTGTTGAAATGGGTAGATAGATGCCACATGTTGCATTTTGGCAAGACAAACAAGTCAAGTCAATACAAATTGAAGAGCCAATTCCAAAAGAAGTACAGGAACAGAGAGGCCAGGGTGGGTCTGTACAGTTTGTACAATGTTACGTGGCAGGAGGAGAAAGCTGAGAAAGTTCAGAAGACTAAGGAAGTTCGGCAAGTCTTCAGCGACTCTTCCCAACTTCTACAGATGCACCACAGAAAACATCCTCTCCGGATGCATCATAGCTTGGTTTGCCAACAGCTCTGCCCAAGACGGCAGAATTTGCAAAGACTTGTGGATGTGGCCCCCTACATCACCAAAAACCAGCCTCTCCCACCATCGATTCCATCTGCACTTCACACTGCCAACTTCACGCACTGACTGAGTTTAAGAATAAGGGGTAGGCCATTTAGAACTGAGATGAGGAAAAACTTTTTCAGTCAGAGAGTTGTGAATCTGTGGAATTCTCTGCCTCAGAAGGCAGTGGAGGCCAATTATCTGAATGCATTCAAGGGAGAGCTAGATAGAGCTCTTAAGGATAGCGGAGTCAGGGGGTATGGGGAGAAGGCAGGAACGGGGTACTGATTGAGAATGATCAGCCATGATCACATTGAATGGCGGTGCTGGCTCGAAGGGCCAAATGGCCTCCTCCTGCACTTATTGTCTATTGAATGGCGGTGCTGGCTCGAAAGGCTGAATGGCCTCCTCCTGCACCTATTTTCTATGTTCTATGTTTCTATACAGAAACAGGCTCCAGCCCATCATGTCCGTTCTGACCATCATCCACCCATTTACATTAATCCGATATTTTAATTTTGTTCCAACATTCTCATGCACATGCCCAAACGTTCTGCCACTCAGCTATTCAATTTCACTCCTGGAATAAATAAAGTTCTATCGTATCGTATCGTATTCCCCTCATGATTTTATGCACCTCTATGAACTCATGTGTGGGAGGAAACCGAAGATCACATGATCACATTGAATGGCGGTGCTGGCTCGAAGGGCCGAATGGCCTCCTCCTGCACCTATTGTCTATTGACAATCAATCATCTCTCACACCCCGGTCATTCCCTCTTCTCCCCAGAAGATGCAGAAGCTTGAAAGCACCCGCCACCAGACTCAGGAACAGCTTCTTCCCAGCTGTTATGTTCCTGATTGTGGACTTTGTACTTTTTTTAAATCTGCACTTTTTCCGTAATTATAATGCTGTAACTCTATATTCTGCACTCTGGTATTTTTATGGTTGCACTGCCTGTAGTACTTGTGTTTGGTTCAGTTGTGCTCATGGATAGTATGACTGGGCTGAATAGCACGTAAAACAAAGCTTCCCACAGTATCTCAGTGCATGTGTCAATAATGCACCAAAACCAGGTAGTTCAGAAACAGAATCCTGGGCTTTAGAAAGAGAAACATAAAAGACAAGGAAGAACTGATAAACTCTTATAATGTTTGGCTTTCTGTGGAGCACATTGTCCAGTTCTGAATGGCCATTTCATCAGCCACGAAGGCTTTTGAGGGAGCACAGAAGGAATTTGTAAGAAAGGATAGAATAGTAAACCTAGGATAGACATAAAAAGCTGGAGTAACTAAGCGGGGCAGGCAGCATCTCTGGAGAGAAGGAATGGGTGACGTTTCGGGTCGAGACTCTTCTTCAGACTGGTGAGGGATAAGGGAAACGAGAGATTTAGACGGTGATATGGAGAGATAAAGAACAATGAATGAAAGGTATGTAAAAAGGTAACGATGATAAAGGATACAGGCCATTGTAAGCTGTTTGTTGGGTGGAAATGAGAAACTGGTGCGACTTGGGTGGGGGAGGGATAGAGAGAGAGGGAATGCCGGGGCTACCTGAAGTGAGAGAAATCAATAATCATACCACTGGGCTGTAAGCTGCCCAAGCGAAATATGAGATGCTGTTCCTCCAATTTGCGTTTAGCCTCACCCTGACAATGGAGGAGACTGAGGACAGAAAGGTCAGTGTGGGAATGGGAAGGGGAATTAAAGTGTCCAGCAACCGGGAGATCAGGTTGGTTCACGCGAGCTGAGCGAAGGTGAACCGCTAAATGATCGCCCAGTCTGCGTTTGGTCTCGCCGATGTATAAGAGTCCACATCTTGAACAATGGATACAGTAGATGAGGTTGGAGGAGGTGCAAGTGAACCTCTGCCTAACCTGAAAGGACTGCTGGGGTCCCTGGACAGAGTCGAGGGAGGAGATATAGGGACAGGTGTTGCTTCTTCTGCGGCTGCAGGGGTTGTTCTCCTTGGAGCAGCGCAGGTTACAAAGAGATCTGATCGAAGTAATCATGAGGAAGAGAGACAGACCAAGTGGGGAGAAACAACTCTCATTGTTCCAAGATCACAGACAGGAGAGCAGACAGATAAGGCACTTGTCAAAACCAAACACGGCAGTGTGGAACAAAAAGTAAAAGCTGGATTAGGTCAGGCAGCATCTCTGGAGAACATGGATAGGTGACGTTTTGGGTCGGGACCCTTTGTCAGATTGATTGCTGAAGGGGAAAAAAAGCCGGAAGAGAAGAGGGGCAGGACAAAGCTTGACGAGTGATAGGTGGGTACAGGGGAGGGGCAAATGGTTGGACAAAGGCCAGAGATGAAGAGACAAAAATATTATGAGATAAGGAGATAGGAATAAAAGAGGGGTGAAACGTGAAGCCAGAGGAAGGGATAAAGGTGCAAGGCAATGGGGGGAGAAGGGGACATGGATAAATGGTAGGGCACAGTGAGGAAACCTTTATGGTTTATACAGAGAGTGATTTCCATCTAGAATGGTCTGCCAGAGGTGTGGCAACAAACACAACTCCAGCATTCAGAGAGCTGGAACACATGGGAGTAGTGCGACTTGGATTGCTCTCACATGGAGCTGGCATGGACCTGATGGGCCGAATGGCTTTCCTCCACCCTGTAACCATTCTGTCATTGTTGAATGCAGCAAGAAATGTGAGATGAGGCTGAGAAACCGGCCCTATCGCTCACTCTAACCACACTCGCCTTTAAATAATCACATATTGTAGCATTTGGCACATAGCCATCCATGCCTTGCCTATTCGTGCTCATCTCAATACTAAAATCACTGCCACCATCCCCTCACGCAATCTATTCCAGATCTCAACCATCCTCTGGGTGAAAAACATCTTCTTCAAATTCCCTCCAAGTTATCCAGCTCTCAACTTAAACCTATGCTCTGCATACAGATGATTGTGCTCAGGGTAACATTTGGTCGGCAAGGTGACGCAGTGGTAGAGTTGCTGCCTTACATCGTCAGAGACCCGGGTTCGATCCTGACTACGGTTGCTGTATGGGTACGGAGTGTGGGTTTTCTCTGGGTGCCCTGGTTTTCTCCCACACTCCAAAGACGTACAGGTTTGTAGGCTAATTAGCTTTGGTAAAATTGTGCATTGCCCTAGTTTGTATACGATCATGTTAGTGTGTGGGGATCGCTGGTCGGCACGGTCTCGGTGGGCCAAAGGGCCGGTTTCCACATTGTATCTATAATCTAAATTAAACTAAACTCCTCACACCTTCCCCCATCAATGCCCTTCATCACTTTGTACACCTCAGTTAGGGTTCCTCTTTAGCCTTCTTGGTACACAGAAAACAAACCCAATCTATCCAGTCGGAAGAAGGGTCCCAACCCGAAACGTCATCTATCCATGTTCTCCAGAGATGCTGCCTGACCCGCTGAGTTACTCCAGACTGCTTGTTCTCTGAATGTACAACCGAGCGCAGCACTCTGTGAAACGTCACCTATCCATGTTCTCCAGAGATGCTGCCTGACCCGCTGAGTTACTCCAGCACTCTGTGAAACGTCACCTATCCATGTTCTCCAGAGATGCTGCCTGACCCGCTGAGTTACTCCAGCACTCTGTGAAACGTCACCTATCCATGTTCTCCAGTGATGCTGCCTGACCCGCTGAGTTACTCCAGCACTCTGTGAAACGTCACCTATCCATGTTCTCCAGTGATGCTGCCTGACCCGCTGAGTTACTCCAGCACTCTGTGAAACGTCACCTATCCATGTTCTCCAGTGATGCTGCCTGACCCGCTGAGTTACTCCAGCACTCTGTGAAACGTCACCTATCCATGTTCTCCAGTGATGCTGCCTGACCCGCTGAGTTACTCCAGCACTTTGTTTTTTGCCCTGTAATCACTCGTGCCTCTCTCCCCTCAGCTCATCCCAAACAAATCCAGGTTAATCATCTCCAGGTTGCCTTCCATTTGCCAATGTTGTTTCCACATAACTGGCCGATCAATAACTCACTCACTGACAAGTTTCCCCCTCACCATGAGCCTCACTGCCAATTTTGGTATCATTGTTAAATTCCTTAACTGTGGTCTCTACATTTAAGTCTGAATCCCACAGAGAAGCAACTGAGCACAACTGTTAAAGCACATGGCTTAGAGTCAAAGAGTCGCTCCAACCCATCCGTGCCGACCAACCTTCTAAGCTTGTCCCACCTGCCTGTCTTTGGCCCATAGCCCTCGAAGCCTGTCCTATCCATGCACCTGTTCAAATGTTGTTTAAATGCTGTACTGTACCCATCTCAACTAGCTCCTCTGGCAGCTCATTCCATATACTCACAACCCTCTGTGCGTGAAAAAGTTGCCCCTCAGGTTTCTATTAAATCTTTCCCCTCTCACTTTAAACCTGTTTTCTTGATTCTTCTAACCTGGGAAAAAAACTCTGAGCATTCACCCCATCTATGAGCCTCATGATTTTATTCACCTCAAAGTAACTCCTCTGCTTTCTGCACTCCAAGAAATAAAGTCTAAGTCTGCCTAACCTCTCCCTCAGACCCTCAAATCCCAGCAACATCCTCATAAATCTCTACTCTTTCTCGCTTGATAATAGACAATAGACAATAGGTGCAGGAGTAGGCCATTCAGCCCTTCGAGCCAGCACCGCCATTCAATGCGATCATGGCTGATCACTCTCAATCAGTACCCCGTTCCTGCCTTCTCCCCATACCCCCTCACTCCGCTATCCTTAAGAGCTCTATCCAGCTCTCTCTTGAAAGCATCCAACGAACTGGCCTCCACTGCCTTCTGAGGCAGAGAATTCCACACCTTCACCACTCTCTGACTGAAAAAGTTCTTCCTCATCTCCGTTCTAAATGGCCTACCCCTTATTCTTAAACTGTGGCCCCTTGTTCTGGACTCCCCCAACATTGGGAACATGTTTCCTGCCTCTAATGTGTCCAATCCCCTAATTATCTTATATGTTTCAATAAGATCCCCCCTCATCCTTCTAAATTCCAGTGTATACAAGCCCAATCGCTCCAGCCTTTCAACATACGACAGTCCCGCCATTCCGGGAATTAACCTAGTGAACCTACGCTGCACGCCCTCCATAGCAAGAATATCCTTCCTCAAATTTGGAGACCAAAACTGATGTCATATATCCCACAGCAGGTGGCCTAAACTGAACACAGCCCTCCAAGTGCGGCCTCACCAATGTCTTGTTTCGTATTGCCTGCCTTGATTGGATAGCATGCAAAGCAAAGCTTTTCGCAGTACATCGGTATGTTTGACAATAATAAATCTAAACTTAAACTTAACCTAACATAACGTTCCAACCTCGATACTCAGTTCCCAGACCGATGAAAGCCAGTGTGCCAAAAGCCATCGCCACCACCATATCTACCTGCAGCACCACTTTCAGGAAACTAGGTATATACTCTGATTGCTGCACAACACCCATCTGCTCTTCCTGACCAGGTCAGGCTAGACATTCTGGAATGGGAGTGAGACTCTGTTGGGATGAGGGGCCACTGCTCAGGACAGAGAAGAGGAATTTCTTCAATTGGGTTTTTTGATTGAATTGCTTGAAAGATACACAGAAACAGGCCTCTGGACCAATTGAACCACACCGACAATCAATCGCCCATTCACACTATTTCTACATTACCCCAATTTCTCATCCACTCCTACACATCAGGGGCAATTTGCAGAGGGCCACTTAACCTACAAACCTGAGATAGACACAAGATGTTAAAATAACTCAGCGGAACAGGCAGCATCTCTCTCTCTCTAGAGAGAGAGAATCTCCCATTCCTGCTCTCCAAAGATGCTGCCTGTCCCGCTGAGTTACTCCAGCATTTTGTGTCTATCTTTGTTTTAAACCAGCATCTGCAGTTCCTTCCTACACAACCTACAAACTTGTATGTCTTGTGGAAGGAAACTGGTGCGCCCGGTAGAAACCCATGTAGTCACAGGGAGAACATACAAACAACACGCAGACAGCACCCATGGTCAGGATTGAACCAGAGCTACTGGCGCTGTGAGGCATCGGCTCTACTAGCTGGGCCACTGTGCTGCCTTGCTCCACGGTAGTTAGTTTAGTTTAAAAATGCAACATGCCCTCCAGCCCACCGAGTCCATGCTGATCATCAATCGCCCATTCACATTAGTTCCATGTTATTCCACTTTCTCACCTACTCTCTACACACGAGGGGCAATTTACAGAGGACAATTAATCTGGAAACCCGCACGTCTTTGGGATGTGGGAGGCAAGTTTGACTTCCCTATTATTGACTGGGACGGGGCAGAAACGGGGCTTAGACGGGGCAGAAATTTAAAATACACCAGAATAGTTTGGTGTTTCCTGAAACAATATGTGCATCTCCCAACATGTGAATGGGTATCAAACTGGTACCATACGACTGTGAAATGAACCTGGCCAGGTGACTGGTGTTTCAGTGCAAGAGTATTGTTGGAACAGTGATCCCAACAGTGGCGCAGATGGTGGGCCTGCAGCCTCACAGCGCCAAAGACCCAGGTTCGATCCTGACCTCAGGTGCTGTTTGTGAACGGCCTTTAGATCTGCAGACTGAAGAGCTGCATTTCATTCACTTCTTTCACGTCCCAATTTGTTCATGGCCGACGGAGCATTTTCCAAAGCGTGGCCACTGCTCTAATACTGGGCATGTTGTCATCCATATGCACCCAGCCAACTCTCACAGAAAGCTCTTCACTGTAACTCAGGACACATTATATTAAATTAAAATATATCAAAACTGATGCTTTTCTGACGAGGTGGCACAGTGGCACAGCTTGTAGAACTGCAATCTCACGGCGCCAGAGATCCGGGTCGGATCCTGACCTCGGGTGCTGTCTGTGTGGAGTTTGCACGTTCTACCTGTGTTGAAGAGTCTGGAAAGAAGGGTCTCGACCTGAAACGTCATCCATTCCTTCTCTCCAGAGATGCTGCCTGACCCGCTGAGTTACTCCAGCATTTTGTGTCTATCTCCCTGTGGTCCACGCTTGCTCAGTTTAGTTTATTGTCACTTGTACCGTGGTGCAGTGAAAAGCCTTTGCAGTCCACACTCCACGGACTGGAAGCCAGTCACTAAGTCAAGGGTCGGGGTCAATATGTGTCCTGGACAA
>NC_135990.1:1037456-1064124 GCF_053455715.1 Rhinoraja longicauda
CAGTTCCAATTGCTGCTCTGGTTAGAGAGACATCAGCACGACAATGCTGCAGCAACATTCAGCTGGCTCGCCTCTCAAAGGGCACCTCTTCTCCACTGGGTAAATGGTAGTTTTCGTTGTCTTCTCCCCACACTAGGGGTCCAGTGGCATCCAAATATTCAACTCCTTCTCTGATTGAAGTACAATTCCCCTCAGCAAAACTCCCCGTCTTCCCTGATCCTTGCCGCTCCAAATACCAGCCCTGGGTTTCCAGGCATCGTTCAAATACCGAAGACACACACACACACACACACAGAAAGGAAAAAAACAAAATGAGAGGTGGTGAAATGAATGTTCCTTCTCAACCACACCACTAGAGGAGTCAAGAGACCAGCTCACTGAATCAATCACACGAGCGATGGACGAAAATCATTGGACTGTCATTCTCCCCTCCTCTCATGGAAAGGGTGTTCCTAATGTGGTCCAAAACAACAAGTTTAATTCGTTCAAACTTCAAAGATATCTGTGTAGGAAGGAACTGCAGATGCTGGTTTAAAGCCACAAAAAGCTGGAGTAACTCAGCGGAGGCAGGCAGCATCTCTGGAGAAAAGGAATAGGTGACGTTTCATGTCGAGACCCATCTTCAGATACGCATTCAAAAATATATTTTGAGTTTGAGTTTTGTTTATTGTCACGTGTACCGAGGTACAGCGAAAAGCTTTTGTTGTGTGTTAACCAGCTAGCGGAAAGACAATACACGATTACAATCGAGCCATTTACAGTGTACAGATACATGACAAGGGAATAACGTTTAGTCCAGTAAAGTCCGATCAAAGATATTCCGAGGGTCTCCAATGAGGTAGATAACAGCTCAGTATTGCTCTCTAGCTGATGAGTAGACAGTTCAGTTGCCTGATAACAACTGGGTAAAAACTGTCCCTGAATTTGGAGGTGTGTATTTTCACACCTACACCTTTTGCCCGATGGGAGAGGGGAGAAAACAACTTGCTATATCTAAACTAAATATCACCCCACATGAGTGGCAAAGATAGACACAAAATGCTGGAGTAAATCAACGGGTCATGCAACATCACTGGAGAAAAGGAATGGGTCGAGACCCTTCTTCAGACCCGCTGAGTTACTCCAGCATTTTGTGTCTATCTTCGGTTGTAAACCAGCACCTGCAGTTCCTTCCCACACATTAAGAGCAAGGGTGTTTTGTTTAAAGATGGGCTTGAATACGACTGAGTGTGTTATAGTGGACTGACCTAACGATAGCTATCTGTGCTGCCCCCAGCCAGTGCTGTCTCTCACGGCGCTGGCTGCCGCTGGCTCACACCATCGCCAACCCTCACCGGCACTTGGGCCACGACCATCCACTCCACCGATCCTCACCGCTCTCCCGGCCGCCAGCAGACCACGGCCGCCCACTCACCTGGATGCCCAGCCCAGTTCCAGACCCAGAATCTGAAGAAGGGTCCCGACCCCAAACGTCACCTATCCACGTTCCCCAGAGATGCTGCCTGACCCACTGAGTTACTCCAGCACTCTGTGTCCTTTTGTGTATTGACCAGCATCTGCAGTTGTTTTGTTTCTACGAATACAATGATAATCCCTCACTCGGTTACAGCGGACAATCAGCAATAACAAACACCATTCCCCCTGTCCACCATGATAGGTTGTTCCTTCTCCCTGTGACTGTGTGGGTTTCCTCCAGGTGCTCTGGTTTCCTCCCACATTCCAGTGCAGGTTTGCAGGTTTAGTGTCCATTAGTCCTTCGACAAACACATCAAACACATCACAAAGACAGCCTTCTTCCACCTCAAAAACATTGCCCGTCTCCGTCCATCCCTCTCCTCCACAGCTGCAGAAACCCTCATCCACGCCTTCATCACCTCCCGTCTGGACTACTGCAACAGCCTCCTCTATGGCGCACCCTCAAAAATCATCAGTAAACTTCAATACATTCAAAACTCCGCTGCCCGTCTACTCACCCACTCCCCGATCCATGACCATATCACCCCCGTCCTTTGCAAGCTCCACTGGCTCCCCATCCCCCAGAGAATCCAGTACAAAATCCTCCTCATGACCTACAAAGCCCTCCATAACCTGGCCCCATCCTACCTGACTGACCTCCTCCACAGGCACACTCCCACCTGCACCCTCCGCTCTGCTGCTGCCAACCTCCTGTCCCCCCCATCCGGACCAAACTCAGATCCTGGGGGAACAGGGCTTTCTCCATCGCTGCTCCCACCCTATGGAACTCACTACCCCAAACCGTCAGAGACTCCTCCTCACTCACCACATTCAAAACATCACTGAAGTCTCACCTGTTCAGCACTGCCTTCAACCACTGACCGTCACCTCACCTTCTGTCTCCTTTCTCTATTCGTTTACTTATTTATCTATTTATTTTCTTCTCTATGTTCTAGTAATCCCTGTAAAGCGTCTTTGAGTGTTTGAAAAGCGCTATATAAATGTAATGCATTATTATTATTATTATTATAATTACATGCATGATTGGTGGGATGTGGGGAGAGTTGATGGGATTGTGAGGGAAATAAACAATGCACTACATAGGATGAGTGTACATGGATGTTTGATTCTTGATGACCTGCTGCATCAAAGGGCAGGGGTCCGTATTGTGTGACTTGAATGTTTTAATGAAATGACCTCTAGTTCCACCCCTTGTTTTCGCCATCGTTCCTGATCTCACCTTGTCTCATAAATCAGTCTCGTGAATCAGAAGAAGGGATCCAACCCAAAACACCTCCAGATTCAGGGACAGTTTCTTCCCAGCTGTTATCAGCCAACTGAACCATCCTACCACAACCAGAGAGCAGTGCTGAACTACTATCTACCTCTTTGGTGACCCTCGGACTATCCTCGATCGGACTATCTTTGCTGGCTTTACCTTGCACTAAACGTTATTCCGTTATCATGCATCTGTACTCTGTGAATGGCTCGATTGTAATCATGTATTGACTTTCTGCTGACTGGTTAGCACGCAACAAAAGCTTTTCACTGCATCTTGGTACACGTGACAACAAACTAACTAAACGTCACCTATCCATGTTCTCCAGAGATGCTGCTGACCTGCTGAGTTTCCCCAGCACTTTGTGTCCTCTCATGAATCTATACTGTAAATATAATTCATCCAGACTTTTAGATGGAGGCCAAAATGAACAAAACCCTCTGGGCGTGGCCTCGACAAAGCCATCTCGTCATTCAGAGCACAACATCCTCATTCTTGCATTTATTTCCCATGCAGGAGGCCAACGTTCAACCTATTTGTCTGCCTGCTTGCTCCAGGTCCAGGAGAAACACTGGCCTTCAGTCAACATACACCCTTTTGCCAAAGGCTTTGCCAAAGCCAGCTGTGGACAGCTGTGCACAGTCACCATCTCTGGAATAAATCACACACTGCCTCACAAAACCAAGTCTTTTGAGAGCTTAACTAAAAACATTGATGAAGGCAGTGTGGCAGACATGGCGTATGTGGAATGGAAGGATTCTGATAAGATCCCACTGGTCTAGAAGGTTAAGACACCAGGGATATCAGGCGTAAAACAACCTGCTGGTCAGGTAGCATCTATCTGCAGTCTTACCTGTCTCTGGATTGTAGATGTGTTGGCAGCGGGATCTCAAGATGGCCCAGTAATACGAGGCAGAGGCTGGTGGTGTTTGGGGATTTACCTGTAAAGTGGTACACGTGACAATAAACTAACTTACAGGATTTACCTGTAAAGTGGAGAACCACGGGGATCAGTGCTGGGACCTCTGTTGTACGTCTTGTGCACAACCGATGAGTGAACATGTAGGTGGCCTGCTGAGCACGTCTGCTGGATGGCAATAAATCAGTGGAGTATTGGCAGAGAAAGTTGTGCAAGGATACAAAGGGGCAAAAATCAACTGGAAAGTTGTGTGGAGAGGTGGCAAATGGCATTTGACTGGGCAAATGAGAGACAATGTGTTGGCATGGAATGGAATACTTTATTGGCACATGTGGCAAGGCACAGTGAAATTCTTCGCTTGAATACCAAAGGTATGCAAGTAGTGGCCACATAAAGGGCGCTGACAAAGTTACAAAGTACCGCCGTGCCGGGTCCTCCTTTGTGTCCCCCCCCCACCCTGCGTGGGTCCTCCTTTGTGTCGCCCCCCCCCCCCCCCCCCACGGTGGTCCCCCCCACACCCTCATTGACTGCCAACCGAGGCTTCACCATCGCCGTCAAACAGGATAAATACTAAGTGGCAGGGATGTCAGGAGTGTTGATATACTGAGGGTCCTGAGGGTCCTAGTTCATAGCGCCCTGTAAACGTTGGCACAGGTGGATAGACACAAAGTGCTGCACCAACTCAGGCAGCGTTTCTGGGGGAAAGGAATAGGTATCTTTTCAGGTCGAGACCCTTCTCAAGCAGCATCTGCAGTTCCTTCCTACACATTTTGACACGGGTGGATTTGGTAGTGAAGAAGGCACGATAGACCCTTGCCTCCAGAGGCTGGCATATTGAGCAGGGATGTTAATGGGCACTTACACAGGCATTGGTCAGCCTGTGTTAGGAGTGTTGTGTACAGATTTGGACAGCGCACAATGGGCAGGGCGTGGAGGCAAACATGTTAACCAGGATGTGGCCTGAAATGGAGAACTGAAATAAGGAGATTGGTTACACAATCAACCGCAGACGCTGAAATCCTGAGCAAAGCACACAGTGCTGGAGGAACTCAGCGGGGTCAGGCAGCATCTGTGGAGGGCGCTGGGTTTATTCCTTCTGGAATGTCGGGTAGCTGAGGAGTAAACTTATAGAGATTTATAAAAGATCGAGAGGGAAAGGTATAGGAAGATAATCATTGACCCAGAGTGGGCGAGTCTAGGGGGGCACAGGTTTACGGTGAGACAGGAGATGAAGGGAGAGGAGATCCATGCAGAGTGATGAGAATAAGTTGCCACGACCAGAGGAGGCAGTGTTGGCAGATACAATTACAACGTTTAAAAGGCAATTGGACAAGTATTTGGATAGGAAACGAGTCGTGATAGAAACATAGAAAATAGGTGCAGGAGTAGGCCATTCGGCCCTTCGAGCCAGCACTGCCATTCAATATGATTATGGCTGATCATCCAAAATCAGTGCCCCATTCCTGCTTTATCCCCACATCCACCAATCCCGTTAGCCCTAAGAGCTAAATCTAACTCTCTCTTGAAGACAGGGCCGAATGGAGAAAAAATGGATTAATGTGGATAGGCATCCATGAGTTAGCAGAGCTGAGTTGGGCCGAAGGGCCCCATTCTGTGTTGAACAATTCTTTCCAACAGAAGAGATTTCTGGTCAGTGGTTACCACCAGGAGGTGATAGTGGAAATAAACTGAACAACAAGTGTGTGGGATGGAACTGCAGGTGATGGGTTAAACCCAAGATAGACACAAAATGCTGGAGTAACTCAGCGGGACGGGCAGCATCTCTGGAGAGAAGGAATCTCCTCTGCCTGCATCTGATCCATATCCCTCCATCTCCATGTGCCTGTCTACAAGCCTCTTAAACACCACCATAATATCTGCCTCTACCTCCTTCTACCGCCATTGGTGGAGCGGGAGCACGTGGCCGCTGGCTGGGTGAGGTCACTTGGGGCGCGGGGCGGTGACGTCACCCTTTGTCCCTTATTTGGGAGAGGAAGTTGGCAACCCTACTAATACGGGACAAGGGCAGTCCAATTTAGCCCAAAATACGGGATGTCCCGGCTAATATGGGACAGTTGGCAACCCTATGCTCTTGGGAGGCAGGTTGGACAGGCTGGGCTTGTATCCACTAGAGGTTTGGAAGAGTGGGAGGAGGGAAGGACTAAAATAAGGAGATGCTGATGGATGTAGACAGTGAATCTGCAGCAGATGTTCCATCTTGAACTCAGAAACACTCCTTTAAAAATACAATGTCTCCCACTTAGAACAGAGAGGAGGCAATTATTTAAAACATAGAGCAGGCAAGACCACTGGCTCCACCTGAGCCTGCCCAGAACACAAAGCTCTGGCTCCAGGCAGTCGGCCCTGAGGTGTACAAGGCCCTTGGTCACCAACACTTCCTCCTCAGGTATGGAGATGCCAGCACAAAAACCAGATGACAGATTATGGCTGAGGACAGACACTAAATTTCAGGAGCCCCAGCCGTAGCAGCTTCGACCGCCCCGAATCGCGAGGCTCGATCGACCCGCTCGTAGGACCATCATTGCCCTGCGTGGCTCGGCCGCGGCACCTTCCATCACCCAGTGGGTCTCAGGACCTTCATCGGCCTGCTCGGCCTGGCCCTGGGACCTTCCATCGCCCGGCGGGGGTTTCAATAGTCAGGAGCCTCGATCGCCTCGAGGCAGCAGTTTGACTGCCTGACCGCAGAAGAAGAGGAGATAAGACTTTTCTTTGCCTTCCATCACAGTGAGGGTGTGCCTGGAGGAATCACTGTGATGGTTGTCTGTGTTAAACTTGTGTAATTGTGCGTCTTGTGCTCTTTATTGTTTATGACTGCATGGTAAAGACAATTTCATTCAAATCTATTTTTGAATGACAATAAAAGCAATTTGAATTTGAATTTAAATGCTGGAGTAACTCAGCGGGTCAGGCAGCATCTCTGGAGAGAAGGAATGGGTGACGTTTCGGGTCGAGACCCTTCTTCAGACTGCGAGTCGGGGGAAAGGGAAACGAGAGATATAGACGATGAAGCAGAGAGATCTGGAACACATGAATGAGATTTGCACAAAAGTAATGATAAAGGAAACGGGCCGTTGTAAGCTGTGCGATAGGTGAGGAGGAGTTACAGGTTGTGGCCTTGGGCAAGAAATGGAAAGGTGAGAAGATAATTGCAGGAGGGCAGCATCTCGGGAGAGAAGGGTCTCGACCCGAAACGTCACCCATTCCTTCTCTCCTGAGATGCTGCCTGACCTGCTGAGTTACTCCAGTATTTTGTGAATAAATACCTTCGATTTGTACCAGCATCTGCAGTTATTTTCTTATACTAAACATAGCACAAAAAGTAAGGAAATTTGTGTTTGGTAGATTATTTCTTTGTTGTAACAATGCTTCTTGGCAATAAATCTTATACCGTTGGAAAGCCTGTTTATTTCCCTTTTAAATGGTGCCACATTTGTAAGGAACATGCATTTGTGGGATGAGCAGCAGAGCTGAGTATATGGGTTGCGCCCATGAAAAATTTGCCAAATCTTCTCTGCCATTGCCAAACAGCTTATTCTGCCGTTGACTCTTGTTCGGTGTTGTTTGGTGGATTGGATGATTGAAGTCTGAAGAAACAAGACATATTGGCAATTTAACAATTTATTCATTTAATAAACAGGAGCCACAGTAGCGTGTGGAAGAACCATACACAGCCACAACAGCCTGGCACCTCCTCCTCCTCATGCTGGTCACCAGCCTGGTCACACACTGTTGTAGGATGACATCCCATTCTTGTCAGCACCTGGGGGTACCAGAAGCTCAAAACAAGAGTCAATAGCAACAGCAGAATAAGCTGTTTGGCAATGGCAGAGAAGATTTGGCAAACCTTTCATGGGCGCAACCCATATACTCAGCTCTGCTGCTCATCCCACAAATGCATGTTCCTTACAAATGTGGCACCATTTAAAAGGGAAATAAACAGGCTTTCCAACGGTATAAGATTTATTGCCAAAAAGCATTGTTACAACAAAGAAATAATCTACCAAACACAAATTTCCTTACTTTTTGTGCTATGTTTAGATAATTGCAGGATCAGTGCCGAGCGAGCTCAGGCTGAGCTCCACCCATGGCAGCGATGTGTCGTGTTTCATTTCCTCTTGTCCATCCGGTAGCCTAGAGACGGGACATCCCTCGCTCAACCTCTCACTCACCGGAAAAGCAGGTTCTACCTGTCCCTGGTGTTGTGCAATATGGGCCCAGCGCCAATCACCCGCCATCTCCCTCATCGGGTACCCTCCGACTCTCCTTGATCGGACTCTGTTGGCTTCACCTTGCACTAAACGTTACACTTCACTTTCCATGGGCGGGACACGGTGGTACAGCGGTAGAGTTGCTGCCTTACAGCACTTGCAGCACCAGAGACCCGGGTTCCATCCTGGCTACGGGTGCTGTCTGTACGGAGTTTGCACGTTCTCCCCTTGAGTTTTCTCCGAGATCTTTGGTTTCCTCCCACACTCCAAAGACGTGCAGGTTTGTAGGTTAATTGGCTTGGTATAGGTGTAAATTGTCCTCCGTGTGTGTAGGATAGTGTTAATGTGCGGGGATCGCAGGTCGGTGCAGACTCGGTGGGCCGAAGGGCCTGTTTCCGCACTGTATCTCTAAACTAAACTAAGCCGTTCAGTCCACCTAAACCTACCTAATCTCCCGGTTGCCATTCCCCCTCCCATTCCCATACTGACCTTTCTGTCCTGGGCCTCCTCCATTGTCAGAGTGAGGCCCAGCACAATATGGAGGAACAACACCTCATATTTCGCTTGGGTAGCTTACACCCCAGCGGTATGAACATTGACTTCTCTAAGTAGCTCTTGCCTCCCCTCTCTCTCCATCCCTCCCCCTTCCCAGTTCTCCCACCAGTCTGTCTGCGACTACATTTTATGTATGCTGTGTTGTCACTATCTCCTAGCTAACAATAATCTATTCTACATTGTCCTCGAGCAGCATCTCTTTTGATGTCTCGTTTTCACACCTTACCCTTCCTTATCTCAGGCTGAGGAAGGGTCTCGACCTGAAACGTCACCCATTCCTTCTCTCCAGAGATGCTGCCTGTCCCGCTGAGTTATTCCAGCATTTTGTGTTTATCTTTCCGCTGACTGGTTAGCGAGCAACAAAAGCTTTTCACTGTACCTCGGTACACATGACAATAAACTACCCGAATGAAGTCTAGTCCCAGTTTTCAAATTTGTCTTTACTTCTACACGATGAAGGTTCATGCTTTGGGGGGGGAGGGAAAGAAACTAAACTAAACATTTTAGATTTTTTTAGATTTAGAGATTTTTAGATTTAGAGATACAGGGCAGAAACAGGCCCTTCGACCCACCGAGTCCGTGCCGCCCAGCGATCCCCGCACATTAACACTATCCTACACACACTAGGGACAATTTTTACATTTACCCAGTCAATTAATCTACATACCTGTACGTCTTTGGAGTGTGGGAGGAAACCGAAGATCTCGGAGAAAACCCACGCAGGTCACGGGGAGAACGTACAAACTCCGTACAGACGGCGCCCGTAGTCAGGATCGAACCTGAGTCTCCGGCGCTGCATTCGCTGTAAGGCAGCAACTCTACCGCTGCGCCACCGTGCCGTCCGAGGGGGCAGGGAGGGTCCCAGCGATGTGGGAATTGAAACTGAAGATGACTTAGAGGAGGTATTTATTCACAAAATGCTGGAGTAACTCAGCGGGTCAGGCATCATCTCAGGAGAGAAGGAATGGATGATGTCTCGACCCGAAACGTCACCCATTCCTTCTCTCCTGAGATGCTGCCCGACCTGCTGAGTTACTCCAGCATTTTGTGAATAAATACCTTCGATTTGTACCAGCATCTGCAGTTATTTTCTTATACTATGACTTATAGGAGGCTACATTGAACAGAGAGAGACTCAGCTAATTAGCACATCACCGACCCAAAACAGAGATGGAGATAAAATTTATTTTCCTTAAAATGCACCGATTTTCTTGCAAGTACAATTGTGCACCGATTTTCTTGCAAGTACAATTGTGTTGTAAGAGCAACATTAACCAGCAGGACCAATAACTTAGCCAGCGACACCTTCTTTGTGGGTTTGACCCGCACCCTGCCTGGATCTCACAAACCCAGGGATGTTCGTTCATTCCCAGCTTCTGTCTTCAGTGGATGTGAAGGGCTGGGCAACTGCAACCAGCAACGACTGCCCGGATCAGAGGGACACAAGGCATCGATCGATCGCCCCGACTCGGCTCGGAAACGGCCAAGTGGCAAAATGGAATGTTTATAAAAATAAGGGGAGGTTGTGCTTTCAAATATTAATGCCGGAAGCAGTACAAAGGCAATTCTAAATGCAAAAGGTGCCGTCTAGGAACGTATATAATCAGAAATATATAACCGCACACTCTGGCCAGGTTACGCCCCGCCCCGCCCCGCCAAGATGGCATCCTGAGAGGCCACCCTGGTCTGTGGCGGAGCGCAGCCTCGCCAGGCAACGCGTGACGGGGCGCAGTGACCCGGGCACGAGCTCGCTACCCGCTACTTCCCGTAGAACTTCTTGTTGAGCAGGAAGATGAGAAGGTTGACGTTCACCTTGGCTTTGTCAAAGAGCTTCATCACGGCCACACCCTCATACTGGAGCTGCAGCAGGTCCTGGGGGAGGGAGAGAGGAGGGAGAGAGAGAGGGGGAGAGAGAGAGAGAGAGAAGTGGGGGAGAGAGAGGGGGAGAGAGGGGAGAGGAGGGGGAGAGAGAGAGAGGGGGAGAGAGAGAGAGAGAGAGGAGAGGAGGGGGAGAGGAGAGAGAGAGGGAGGAGAGGGGAGAGAGAGGGGGAGAGAGAGAGAGGGGAGAGGGGGAGAGAGAGGGGGGAGAGAGAGGGGAGAGAGGGGGAGAGAGGGATAGGGATAGAGAGAGAGGGGGAGAGAGGGAGAGGGAGGGAGAAGAGGGGGAGAGGAGGGGGAGAGAGAGGGGAGAGAGATAGAGGGGGAGAGGAGGAGTGGGGGAGAGAGAGAGAGAGAGAAAGGGGGGAGTGGGGGATAGGGATAGAGAGAGAGGGGGAGAGAGGGAGAGAGAGAGAGGGGAGAGGAGGGGGAGAGAGAGAGAGGGGGAGAGAGAGGGGAGAGGAGGGGGAGAGAGAGAGAGAGAGAGAGAGAGGGGCAGAGAGGGGGAGTGGGGGATAGGGATAGAGAGAGAGAGGGGGAGAGAGGGAGAGGAGGGGGAGAGGAGAGAGAGAGGGAGGAGGGGGAGAGGAGAGAGAGAGGGAGGAGGGGGAGAGAGAGAGGGATAGAGAGATAGAGAGAGAGGGGGAGTGGGGGATAGGGATAGAGAGAGAAAGGGGAGAGGAGGGGGAGAGAGAGAGAGAGGGGGGAGAGAGAGGAGGAGTGGGGGATAGGGATAGAAAGAGAGGGGGAGAGAGGGAGAGGGAGAGAGGGGGAGAGGGGGTGGGGAGAGCAGAGGGAGAGAGGGGAGAGGAAAGTGAGGGGAGTGAGGGGGTGAGGAGGATGGGGCAGGGGGAGGGAGAGAGAGAGAGGGGAGAGAGGGTGGTGAGCTTGAGGATACAATGAAGACTACACCTTCCAACAGAAGGCCGGGTGAATATAACACCAGTTGCCCACGTGCTTCCCATGAGGGTTATTGCAGGTGATCATGAACATTCATTGCCCTTCTCCATCCCTCCCACCATAGAATTATAAACAATTTACAGCGTTACAGTTGCAGAAAGACTAATTTGTGGGTGTCGGGCCCCAGCAGTGATCCTGTGATTCACTGCATTGTATCGAGCGTCTGGCTCTCTGATGCCCCAGGCTGTACACTCCATCAACACCATCTGCACTGGTGCGGCACGGTGGGGCAGCGGTAGAGTTGGTGCCTCACAGCGCCGGAGACCCGGGTTCCATCCCGACTACCGGTGCTGCCTGTACGTTCTCCCCGTGACCTGCCTGCGTTTTCTCCGAGATCTTCGGTTTCCTCCCACACTCCAAAGACGTGCAGGTTTGTAGGTTAATAGGCTTGGTATAGTTGTAAATCCTCCTTGGTGTTTGTGGGATAGCACTAGTGTGCGGGGACGCTGGTCGGTACGGACCCGGTGGGCCGAAGGGCCTGTTTCTGCGCTGTTATCTCTAAACTAAACTGAACTTCACGCTGCCTGGGACAAACAACCAACATAATCATAGAGACATAGAAAATAGGTGCAGGAGTAGGCCATTCGGCCCTTCGAGCCTGTACGCACCGCCATTCAATATGATCATGGCTGATCATCCAACTCAGTAACCTGTACCTGCCTTCTCTCCATACCCCCTGATCCCTTTAGCCACAAGGGCCACATCTAACTCCCTCTTAAATATAGCCAATGAACTGGCCTCAACTACCTTCTGTGGCAGAGAATTCCACAGATTCACCACTCTCTGTGTGAAGAAAAACTTTCTCATCTCGGTCCTAAAAGACTTCCCTCTTATCCTTAAACTGTGACCCCTTGTTCTGGACTTCCCCAACATCGGGAACAATCTTCCTGCATCTAGCCTGTCCAACCCCTTAAGAATGTTGTACGTTTCTATAAGATCATGGACCATTCACTCCCTGGTCATTCCTCCTTCACTCCCAAGGGTTGGAAGCACCTATCATCAGGTCAACAGACCACTGGTCGGCCCTCAATAGTTACATCCTGGGCCAAAGGGCATGTTTCTGCACTGCGCTGTTCCACTGAAACGCTAAGATGTAGTCCTGATCTTCCAACCTACCTCCCTGCACACCTTGGACTTTTTCTCTGCAACTGTAACGCAGTAATTCTGCACTCTGGTACTCTTCTCTTTGATTACCTGTTGTACGTGTGGATGGCTCGATTGTACTCATGTACAGTATGATTTGGCTGAAGACCACACCAAGCTTTTACTGTATCTGTTGCCAGGACTAGAGGGTGTGAGCTGCAGGGAGAGGTTGAGCAGGCTGGGACTCTATTCCATGGAGCGCAGGAGGATGAGGGGTGATCTTACAGAGGTGGACAAAATCATGAAAGGAATAGATCGGGTAGATGCACAGAGTCTCTTGCCCAGAGTAGGGGAATCGAGGACCAGAGGACATGGGTTCAAGGTGAAGGGGAAAAGATTTAATAGGAATCTGAGGGGTAACTTTTTCACACAAAGGGTGGTGGGTGTATGGAACGAGCTGGGAGGAGGTAGTTGAGGCTGGGACTATCCCAACGTTTAAAGGACAGACAGGTACATGGATAGGTCAGGTTTGGAGGGATACGGGCCAAACGCAGGCAGGTGGGACTAGTGTAGCTGGGACATGTTGGTCGGTGTGGGCGAGTTGGGCCGTAGGGCCTGTTTCCACGCTGTATCACTCTACGAATGCAGATGGCAGTGGGGTGAAGGAGAGGCAGAGAAAGGCAGGGAGCTTTGGGGGGGGTTTATTGATCTGGGAGTGGGGGGGTGAGCTGGCCCTTCTGTGGGTGGATCATTACCTGATAGTGGAGCATGAAGGAGTCCATTTGAACCCCCATGAACTTTGCCTTCACCTCAAAGTCGCCCACCTCCTCTGTCGGACAGATGTCGAAAATAACGTTTTTAAACCTGGAACAGAAAGTAATTGTTTTTAGTTGAGAGATACAGCGAGTCCCAGCGCCCATCGATCACCGCACACTAACACTATCCCACACACACCAGGAACAACGGGAACATTGTAAACAAGCCAACCCACACTAGCCTACAAACCGGAGCACCCGGAGAAAACCCACGCGGTCCCGGGGAGAGCGTACACACTCCGTACAGACAGCGCCCGTGGTCGGGATCGAACCCGGGACTCTGGCTCTGTGAGGCAGCAACTCTACCGCTGCGCCACCACGCTGCCCTTTGAGCAACTCCCAAGAAACCTTAACAAACCATCCCATAAGCTGGAGATAGACGCAGAGTGCTGGAGTAACTCAGCGGGTCAGGCAGCATCTCTGGAGAACATGGATAGGTGACGTTTCAGAGTGCTGGAGTAACTCAGCGGGTCAGGCAGCATCTCTGGAGAACATGGATAGGTGACGTTTCACAGAGTGCTGGAGTAACTCAGTGGGTCAGGCAGCATCAGTGGAGAACATGGATAGGTGACGTTTCAGGCTGGAACTCATCTTCAGAAGGAAGGTTCTGAAGAAGGGACCCGACACGACACAGTTCCTTCCTACACCTCCCATAAGCTGTAGCTGTAAAGGCGATCTTCCAACCAACCTCATTGTGGATCTTGCACTTTCTCTCTGTTACCATAACAATATAACGCTGTCACACTATATTCTGCATTTTTTCATTATACTCCAGCAGTCCCTCACTCCCTCCCTCCCCTCATGCCCCCCCGCTCTCTCTATCTCCCCCCACTCTCACTCCCTCCCCCCACCCCCCTCATGCTCCCCCGCTCTCTCACTCCCTCCCCCCACCCCTCCCTCCCCCTCCCCTCATGCCCCCCCCGCGCTCCCTCCCTCACACCGCTATTCCCCACCACCCCTCATCCTCACGTCTCCCCCTCTCTCCTGTGATTCAGACTCTTGTCTGAAGGAACCAGGAACAAGGAGTTCTTCACCCATCATTGTCTGGCTGCCCCAACCTGCACCCCCTCTCCCCTTTCACCTCCCACCCAGCACCCCTCCCCCCTCCCCCCCACACCCTCCCCCCCCCACCCCGCACCCTCCCCCCCCACCCCGCACCCTCCCCTTCTCACTGGCTGGTGCTGAGGTCCTCTATCTCCAGGAGCACGCCCTTCTCGTGGAGCCGTGCTGCCGTGTAGCGCTGCGACACCTGCTTGCTCTTCTTCCCTTTCACATCGCCCGGCTTCTTGGAGAGTCTGGGGTGGGGGGGGAGAGGAGAAAGGATCAGTGAACAGACGTGTGTGACTCTGAGCTCATGGCCCGTGGGGGGAGGGGAGGGGGGGGGGGGGGAAGGGGAGGGGGGGGGGGAGGGATGGAGGGCATGGAGAGGGGGTGTGGGAGGGAGGGAGGTACGTACTTGCCCTTGCTGGCCAGGTTGTCCATGCAGGTTTTGATGTACTGGTTGTAGTAGTCTGTCTGCTCCTCGTAGAAGGCAGTTTTGGAGATGAGGCCGCTGTAGGTTTGCTGTAACCGCACCAGTTCTGCCTTCCGCCTCTGCCGGTACCGCCGCTGGTTACGGATGTCCTACCGGTGGGAGGGGGGGGGGGTTTAGTTCAGGGCACCAACACCACAGGTAAACGGGCAGGGCAGAGGTACCGCCACGGGCACCCACCCCCCACCCCAGCCCCCCCTCTCCTCACCCACGGGGTGTGTAGGTGTGCGCGTGCGTGCGTGCGTGTGTGCGTGCGTGCGTCCCTTGGCCACGTCGTTGATCACATCCTGGTACTTGTTCTGCGGGTGGACCTTGTATCTGTGTGCGTGTGTGCACGCGTGCGTGTGTGCGCGCGTGCGTGTGTGCGCGTGCACATGTGTGTGTGTGTGTGTGTGTGTGCACGTGCGTACCCTGGCCACGTCGATGATCAGGTCCTGGTACTTGTTCTGTGGGTGGACCTTGTATCTGCGTGCATGTGTGTGCGTGTGCGTGTGTGTGTGCGCGTGCATGTGCGTGTGTGTGTGTGTGTGTGTGTGCACGTGCGTACCCTGGCCACGTCGATGATCAGGTCCTGGTACTTGTTCTGCGGGTTGACCTTGTATCTGCGTGCGTGCGTGCGTGTGTGCGTACGTGCATGTGCGTGCGTACGTGCGTGTGCGTGCGTACGTACGTGCGTGTGCGTGCGTGTGCGTGCGTACCTTGGCCACATCGTTGATCAGGTCCTGGTACTTGTTCTGCGGGTTGACCTTGTATCTGTGTGTGCGTGTGCGTGCGCGTGTGCACGTGTGTGCGTGCGTACGTGCATGTGCGTGCGTACGTGCATGTGCGTGCGTACATGCGTGCGCGCGTGCGTGCGTGCGTACCTTGACCACGTCGTTGATCAGGTCCTGGTACTTGTTCTGCGGGTTGACCTTGCCCAGTGCGGCGTGTACGTGCATGTACGTGCGTGTACGTGTGTGTGCGCGTGTCTGTGTGCGTGAGTACCTTGGCCACGTCGTTGATCAGGTCCTGGTACTTGTTCTGCGGGTTGACCTTGCCCAGTGCGGCGTGTACGTGCATGCGTGCGTGTGCGTGTGTGCGTGCGTACCTTGGCCACGTCGTTGATCAGGTCCTGGTACTTGTTCTGCGGGTTGACCTTGCCCAGTGCGGCGTGTACGTGCGTGTGCGTGTGTGCGTGCGCGTGTGCGTGCGTGCGTACCTTGGCCACGTCGTTGATCAGGTCCTGGTACTTGTTCTGCGGGTTGACCTTGCCCAGTGCGGCGTGTACGTGCGTGTGCGTGTGTGCGTGCGTGTGCGTGCGTGCGTACCTTGGCCACGTCGTTGATCAGGTCCTGGTACTTGTTCTGCGGGTTGACCTTGCCCAGTGCGGCGTGTGCGTGCGTGTGCGTGCGTGCGTACCTTGGCCACGTCGTTGATCAGGTCCTGGTACTTGTTCTGCGGGTTGACCTTGCCCAGTGCGGCGTGTGCGTGCGTGTGCGTGCGTGCGTACCTTGGCCACGTCGTTGATCAGGTCCTGGTACTTGTTCTGCGGGTTGACCTTGCCCAGTGCGGCGTGTACGTGCGTGTACGTGTGTGCGCGCGTGTCTGTGTGCGTGCGTACCTTGGCCACGTCGTTGATCAGGTCCTGGTACTTGTTCTGCGGGTTGACCTTGCCCAGTGCAGACAGCTTCTTCAGGTTCTGCTCGATCTTCTCCTTTTTCTCGGTCAGTGACATCTGGTTCTGTTCGGTCTGCGCTTGGTCCCGCTTCATCTTCTCGGGGGTTTTGGCATCTCGGATGGCCCGGCGCTGCATGGCTCGCTGGTGCTCTGCCTCCTGCCCAAACACAACACAAGCGTGCCGTCAGTCAGCTCACCAAAACCTCCACCTCTGCACCACAGCATCAACCAATGCTCCCAACCCCCACAGCACCAGGGTGTGCGCTGCAGGGAGAGGTTGAGCAGGCTGGGACTCTATTCCATGGAGCGCAGGAGGATGAGGGGAAATCTTATAGAGGTGTACAAAATCATGAGAGGAATAGATCGGGTAGATGCACAGAGTATCTTACCCAGAGTAGGGGAATCGAGGACCAGAGGACACAGGTTTAAGGTGAAGGGGAAAAGATTTAATAGGAATCTGAGTGGTAACTTCTTCACACAAAGGGTGATGGGTGTATGGAATGAGCTGCCAGAGGAGGTAGTGGAGGCTGGGACTATCCCAACATTTAAAGAACTATTAGACAGGTCCATGGATAGGACAGGTTTGGAGGGATATGGACCAAGCTCGGGCAGGTGGGACTAGTGTAGCTGGGACATGTTGGCCAGTGTGGGCAAGTTGGGCCGAAGGGCCTGTTCCACGATGTATCACTCTGTAACTCTAGGTGTACAGTAGAGAGCATCGTGACTGGTTGCATAACGGCCTGGCAGGGTGGAGATTACAGAGAGTGGTGCACACTGCCCACTCCATCACGGGCACTGACCTCCCCACCATCGAAGGGATCTACAGGAGGCACTGGCTCAAAAAGGCAGCCGGCATCATCAGAGACCCACACCACCCTGGCCACACTCTCACTGACCCACACCACCCTGGCCACACTCTCACTGACCCACACCACCCTGGCCACACTCTCACTGACCCACACCACCCTGGCCACACTCTCACTGACCCACACCACCCTGGCCACACTCTCACTGACCCACACCACCCTGGCCACACTCTCACTGACCCACACCACCCTGGCCACACTCTCACTGACCCACACCACCCTGGCCACACCACCCTGGCCACACTCTCACTGACCCACACCACCCTGGCCACACCACCCTGGCCACACCACCCTGGCCACACTCTCACTGACCCACACCACCCTGGCCACACTCTCACTGACCCACACCACCTTGGCCACACCACCCTGGCCACACTCTCACTGACCCACACCACCCTGGCCACACCACCCTGGCCACACTCTCACTGACCCACACCACCCTGGCCACACCACCCTGGCCACACTCTCACTGACCCACACCACCCTGGCCACACCACCCTGGCCACACTCTCACTGACCCACACCACCCTGGCCACACTCTCACTGACCCACACCACCCTGGCCACACTCTCACTGACCCACACCACCCTGGCCACACCACCCTGGCCACACTCTCACTGACCCACACCACCCTGGCCACACTCTCACTGACCCACACCACCCTGGCCACACCACCCTGGCCACACTCTCACTGACCCACACCACCCTGGCCACACTCTCACTGACCCACACCACCCTGGCCACACTCTCACTGACCCACACCACCCTGGCCACACTCTCACTGACCCACACCACCCTGGCCACACCACCCTGGCCACACTCTCACTGACCCACACCACCCTGGCCACACTCTCACTGACCCACACCACCCTGGCCACACTCTCACTGACCCACACCACCCTGGCCACACTCTCACTGACCCACACCACCCTGGCCACACCACCCTGGCCACACTCTCACTGACCCACACCACCCTGGCCACACTCTCACTGACCCACACCACCCTGGCCACACCACCCTGGCCACACTCTCACTGACCCACACCACCCTGGCCAAACTCTCACTGACCCACACCACCCTGGCCACACTCTCACTGACCCACACCACCCTGGCCACACTCTCACTGACCCACACCACCCTGGCCACACTCTCACTGACCCACACCACCCTGGCCACACTCTCACTGACCCACACCACCCTGGCCACACTCTCACTGACCCACACCACCCTGGCCACACTCTCACTGACCCACACCACCCTGGCCACACTCTCACTGACCCACACCACCTTGGCCACACCACCCTGGCCACACTCTCACTGACCCACACCACCCTGGCCACACTCTCACTGACCCACACCACCCTGGCCACACCACCCTGGCCACACTCTCACTGACCCACACCACCCTGGCCACACCACCCTGGCCACACTCTCACTGACCCACACCACCCTGGCCACACTCTCACTGACCCACACCACCCTGGCCACACCACCCTGGCCACACTCTCACTGACCCACACCACCCTGGCCACACTCTCACTGACCCACACCACACTGGCCACACCACCCTGGCCACACTCTCACTGACCCACACCACCCTGGCCACACTCTCACTGACCCACACCACCCTGGCCACACCACCCTGGCCACACTCTCACTGACCCACACCACCCTGGCCACACTCTCACTGACCCACACCACCCTGGCCACACTCTCACTGACCCACACCACCCTGGCCACACCACCCTGGCCACACTCTCACTGACCCACACCACCCTGGCCACACTCTCACTGACCCACACCACCCTGGCCACACTCTCACTGACCCACACCACCCTGGCCACACTCTCACTGACCCACACCACCCTGGCCACACCACCCTGGCCACACTCTCACTGACCCACACCACCCTGGCCACACTCTCACTGACCCACACCACCCTGGCCACACCACCCTGGCCACACTCTCACTGACCCACACCACCCTGGCCAAACTCTCACTGACCCACACCACCCTGGCCACACTCTCACTGACCCACACCACCCTGGCCACATTCTCACTGACCCACACCACCCTGGCCACACTCTCACTGACCCACACCACCCTGGCCACACTCTCACTGACCCACACCACCCTGGCCACACTCTCACTGACCCACACCACCCTGGCCACACTCTCACTGACCCACACCACCCTGGCCACACTCTCACTGACCCACACCACCCTGGCCACACTCTCACTGACCCACACCACCCTGGCCACACCACCCTGGCCACACTCTCACTGACCCACACCACCCTGGCCACACTCTCACTGACCCACACCACCCTGGCCACACCACCCTGGCCACACTCTCACTGACCCACACCACCCTGGCCACACTCTCACTGACCCACACCACCCTGGCCACACTCTCACTGACCCACACCACCCTGGCCACACCACCCTGGCCACACTCTCACTGACCCACACCACCCTGGCCACACTCTCACTGACCCACACCACCCTGGCCACACTCTCACTGACCCACACCACCCTGGCCACACTCTCACTGACCCACACCACCCTGGCCACACTCTCACTGACCCACACCACCCTGGCCACACTCTCACTGATCCACACCACCCTGGCCACACTCTCACTGACCCACACCACCCTGGCCACACCACCCTGGCCACACTCTCACTGACCCACACCACCCTGGCCACACTCTCACTGACCCACACCACCCTGGCCACACCACCCTGGCCACACTCTCACTGACCCACACCACCCTGGCCACACTCTCACTGACCCACACCACCCTGGCCACACCACCCTGGCCACACTCTCACTGACCCACACCACCCTGGCCACACTCTCACTGACCCACACCACCCTGGCCACACTCTCACTGACCCACACCACCCTGGCCACACCACCCTGGCCACACTCTCACTGACCCACACCACCCTGGCCACACTCTCACTGACCCACACCACCCTGGCCACACTCTCACTGACCCACACCACCCTGGCCACACTCTCACTGACCCACACCACCCTGGCCACACCACCCTGGCCACACTCTCACTGACCCACACCACCCTGGCCACACTCTCACTGACCCACACCACCCTGGCCACACTCTCACTGACCCACACCACCCTGGCCAAACTCTCACTGACCCACACCACCCTGGCCACACTCTCACTGACCCACACCACCCTGGCCACACTCTCACTGACCCACACCACCCTGGCCACACTCTCACTGACCCACACCACCCTGGCCACACTCTCACTGACCCACACCACCCTGGCCACATTCTCACTGACCCACACCACCCTGGCCACACTCTCACTGACCCACACCACCCTGGCCACACTCTCACTGACCCACACCACCCTGGCCACACTCTCACTGACCCACACCACCCTGGCCACACTCTCACTGACCCACACCACCCTGGCCACACTCTCACTGACCCACACCACCCTGGCCACACTCTCACTGACCCACACCACCCTGGCCACACTCTCACTGACCCACACCACCCTGGCCACACTCTCACTGACCCACACCACCCTGGCCACACTCTCACTGACCCACACCACCCTGGCCACACTCTCACTGACCCACACCACCCTGGCCACACTCTCACTGACGTGGCAGCGATGGCGAGTCGTGTAGTGTTTGTGTTGCCCCTGACCCCCCCCTCGTGGGCACAGACCCCAGAGCAGAGCAGGGTCGGTGGGTCAGGGCCCGCCGCCTGGTGGGGTCTTGCGCGCGGCCAGTGGGTCAGGGAAGGTTCCGGAAGGTGTGTAACGTACCTGCACCGTGGAGGTTGGGCACTCGAGGATCTCCGTCAGCGTCTCGCCGGGCTGGAACCGGATCACATCCACCATCAGCCGCTTGGTGCTGGGAGAGACAGGGGGGGCACGGGTCAGACATGGGGAGAGACAGGGGGGCACGGGGAGACAGGGGGTACGGGGAGAGAAAGGGGGTACACGGGTCAGACACGGGGGGGGGCAAGGGTCAGACATGGGGAGAGACAGGGGGTACACGGGTCACACGGGGAGAGACAGGGGGGGGGCACGGGGAGAGACAGGGGGGCACGGGGAGACAGGGGGTACGGGGAGAGAAAGGGGGTACACGGGTCAGACACGGGGAGAGACGGGGGGGGGCAAGGGTCAGACATGGGGAGAGACAGGGGGTACACGGGTCACACGGGGAGAGACAGGGGGGGCACGGGGAGAGAAGGGGAGAGACAGGGGGGGGCACGGGGAGAGACGGGGGGGGCACGGGTCAGACATGGGGAGAGACAGGGGGGGCACGGGTCAGACACGGGGAGAGACGGGGGGCACGGGGAGAGACGGGGAGAGACAGGGGGCACGGGGAGAGACAGGGGACACGGGTCAGACACGGGGAGAAACAGGGGGGCACGAGTCAGACACAGGGAGAGACGGGGGGCACGGGGAGAGACGGGGAGAGACAGGGGGGCACGGGGAGAGACGGGGAGAGACAGGGGGCACGGGGAGAGACGGGGAGAGACAGGGGGGGCACGGGGAGAGACGGGGGGACATGGGGAGAGACGGGGGACACGGGGAGAGACGGGGAGAGACAGGGGGGGCACGGGGAGAGACAGGGGGCACGGGGAGAGACGGGGGGCACGGGGAGAGACGGGGAGAGACAGGGGGGGCACGGGGAGAGACAGGGGGCACGGGGAGAGACAGGGGACACGGGTCAGACACGGGGAGAAACAGGGGGGCACGAGTCAGACACAGGGAGAGACGGGGGCACGGGGAGAGACGGGGAGAGACAGGGGGCACGGGGAGAGACAGGGGGCACGGGGAGAGACGGGGAGAGACGGGGGGACACGGGGAGAGACGGGGCAGGCAGACAGGGGGAGAGGTGGGACGGGCTAAACCCGGGTTCGATCCCGACAAAGGGTGCTGTCTGTACGGAGTTTGTACGTTCTCCCTGTGACCACGTGGGTTTTCTCCAGGCGCTCCGGTTTCCTCCCACACTCCAAAGACGTGCGGGTTTACTTGGTCCCTTGGCTTCTGTATAATTGTAAATTGTCCCCAGTGTGTGTAGGATAGTGTTAGTGTGTGGGGATCGCTGGGCTGTGTGGAAGCTGAGGTTGTCCCTGGTGTGTGTAGGATAGTGTTAGTGTGTGGGGATCGCTGGGCTGTGTGGTAGCTGAGGTTGTCCCCAGTGTGTGTAGGATAGTGTTAGTGTGTGGGGATCGCTGGGCGGTCCGGTAGCTGAGGTTGTCCCCAGTGTGTGTAGGATAGTGTTAGTGTGTGGGGATCGCTGGGCGGTCCGGTAGCTGAGGTTGTCCCCAGTGTGTGTAGGATAGTGTTAGTGTGTGGGGATCGCTGGGCTGTGTGGAAGCTGAGGTTGTCCCCAGTGTGTGTAGGATAGTGTTAGTGTGTGGGGATCGCTGGGCGGTCCGGTAGCTGAGGTTGTCCCCAGTGTGTGTAGGATAGTGTTAGTGTGTGGGGATCGCTGGGCTGTGTGGAAGCTGAGGTTGTCCCCAGTGTGTGTAGGATAGTGTTAGTGTGTAGGGATCGCTGGGCTGTCCGGTAGCTGAGGTTGTCCCCAGTGTGTGTAGGATAGTGTTAGTGTGTAGGGATCGCTGGGCTGTCTGGGAGCTGAGGTTGTCCCCAGTGTGTGTAGGATAGTGTTAGTGTGTAGGGATCGCTGGGCTGTCTGGGAGCTGAGGTTGTCCCCAGTGTGTGTAGGATAGTGTTAGTGTGTAGGGATCGCTGGGCTGTCCGGTAGCTGAGGTTGTCCCCAGTGTGTGTAGGATAGTGTTAGTGTGTAGGGATCGCTGGGCTGTCTGGGAGCTGAGGTTGTCCCCAGTGTGTGTAGGATAGTGTTAGTGTGTAGGGATCGCTGGGCTGTCTGGGAGCTGAGGTTGTCCCCAGTGTGTGTAGGATAGTGTTAGTGTGTAGGGATCGCTGGGCTGTCTGGGAGCTGAGGTTGTCCCCAGTGTGTGTAGGATAGTGTTAGTGTGTAGGGATCGCTGGGCTGTCTGGGAGCTGAGGATGTCCCCAGTGTGTGTAGGATAGTGTTAGTGTGTAGGGATCGCTGGGCTGTCTGGGAGCTGAGGTTGTCCCCAGTGTGTGTAGGATAGTGTTAGTGTGTAGGGATCGCTGGGCTGTCTGGGAGCTGAGGTTGTCCCCAGTGTGTGTAGGATAGTGTTAGTGTGTAGGGATCGCTGGGCTGTCTGGGAGCTGAGGATGTCCCCAGTGTGTGTAGGATAGTGTTAGTGTGTAGGGATCGCTGGGCTGTCTGGGAGCTGAGGTTGTCCCCAGTGTGTGTAGGATAGTGTTAGTGTCCGGTAGCTGAGGGCCAATTTCTCCGCTGTGTCTCGAAAGGTTAAAAAAAGTCCAAAAGTAAAACTGACGATCTGGGATCTTCCTGTGCATTCGTGCTTTTGAATGTTTCAGAGATACATCGTGGAAACAGGCCCTTCGGCCCATCGAGTCCACGCTGACCAGCGATTCTTGAACACTAACACTATCCTACACACACTAGGGACAATTTACAAGAGGCCCTGCAAACCTGTCGATCTTTGAAATGTGGGAGGAAACCAGAGCACCCGGAGAAGACCCACGAGGTCACGGGGAGAACGTACAGACTGTAGGGATGGAACCCGGGTCTCTGGCGCTGTGAGGCAGCAGCTCTACCCGCTGCGCTACTCTTGCAGAATGAACCAACACTGAACAGGTTGTGGACCGTGTGGGGATGTGAGGGGTTGTAGAGGAATGCAGGGCGATGGTACGGCCTACAGCAGGAACACCCACACCCCCCCCCCCCCGGCGGCCGTGACTTACCTCAGCAGCAGAGTGCGCACGTTCACCTCATCGTTCTCCCCGCTGGGCACGTCAAACTTGTTGGTGAGTGAGAGGGAAACCTCCGTCTTGGCCATCTGCTCCTTGCCCGCCTCACTCAGCCCCGCCTCACCTACGGCACAACACGCTGTCACACACGTGTACACACACGGCAGGGCGCAATCACACACGTGTACACACACACAGGCACAACACGCCATCACACACGTGTACACGCACAGGCAGGGCGCAATCACACACGTGTACACGCACAGGCACAACACGCCGTCACACACGTGTACACACACAGGCAGGGCGCAATCACACACGTGTACACACACGGGCACGGTGCGCAAACACACACGTGTACACGCACAGCACCCATCACACACACGTGTACACGCACAGCACCCATCACACACACGTGTACACACACGGCAGGGCGCAATCACACACGTGTACACGCACAGCACCCATCACACACACGTGTACACGCACGGGCACAGCACGCCGTCACACACGTGTACACGCACAGGCAGGGCGCAATCACACACGTGTACACACACGGGCACGGTGCGCAAACACACATGACATGCACGGGCAAAGCACGCCGTCACACACGTGTACACGCTCGGGCAGGGCGCCGTCACACACACGGGCAGAGCGCACAATCACACACGACACGCATGGGCATAGCACACCATCACACACACGACACGCAAGGGACACATGCATGTGTGAGAGACGGGGTGGGAGAGAGGGGGAGAGCATGCGGTGCGGACAGGAGATGAGGGGGTGGGGTTACAGGGGGGGTGGGTTTACGGGGGGGTGGGGGTGACAGGGGGGGTGTACTTGCCGATGAGGGACTCGATGGTGGGCACGTCTCCCAGGTCCTCCAGCAGCTCGTGGATGGGGTCGTTGTGGTCGGGGGCGATGGCGTCCTGGTGGTCCAGGAACAGCTGTGGGAGGGGGAGAGAGAGTCAGGGGCAGCGGCTGCATCTCTACCCCCCCCTCACACCCTCCCCCCCACCTCCCAGTCCCACCAACGTGACACCCCACCCCCCCGACCCCCTCCACCCCCGGCAACACGACCGACCTGTAACCCCCCACCCAGCAATGAGGCCAATCTGTACCCTGACCCCCCCCCCCCATACACCCTGACACCCAGCCAAACAGGGAGGGCCGCGCTGTGTGTGGGAGGGGGGGGGGGGGGAGTGAGGGGCTTGCGACAGTGCTGCAGCTCACAGTGTGGGTGTTGATGATCTCCCCGATGGAGATGTAAATGACCGGCTTGTTCAGCGTCACCAGGTCAGAATACTCATCAACGTTAAACTTATCCTCCAGTTCCGGCACCTCACACGCCGACTGGAAAAACCGCCTGCAACGAGACAGAGCGAGGGGGTGAGCGGGAGGGAGAGAGGATGAACAAAAAAGAGGAGGGGAGGGAATAAACAATAGACAATAGGTGCAGGAGGAGGCCATTCGGCCCTTCGAGGCAGCACCACCATTCAATGTGATCATGGCTGATCACTCTCAATCAGTACTCCGTTCCTGCCTTCTCCCCATACCCCCTGACTCCGCTATCCTTAAGAGCTCTATCTAGCTCTCTCTTGAATGTATTCAGAGAACTGGCCTCCACTGCCTTCTGAGGCAGAGAATTCCACACCTTCACCACTCTCTGACTGAAAAGTTTTTCCTCATCTCAGTTCTAAATGGCCTCCCCCTTATTCTTAAACTGTGGCCCCTTGTTCTGGACTCCCCCAACATTGGGAACATGTTTCCTGCCTCTAACGTGTCCAACCCCTTAATAATCTTATACGTTTCGATAAGATCTCCTCTCATCCTTCTAAATTCCAGTGTATACAAGCCTAGTCGATCCAGTCTTTCAACATACGACAGTCCCGCCATTCCGGGAATTAACCTAGTAAACCTACGCTGCACGCCCTCAATAGCAAGAATATCCTTCCTCAAATTTGGAGACCAAAACTGCACACAGTACTCCAGGTGCGGTCTCACCAGGGCCCTGTACAACTGCAGAAGGACCTCTTTGCTCCTATACTCAACTCCTCTTGTTATGAAGGCCAACATTCCATTGGCTTTCTTCACTGCCTGCTGTACCTGCATGCTTCCTTTCAGTGACTGATGCACTAGGACACCCAGATCTTGTTGTACGTCCCCTGTTCCTAACTTGACATCATTCAGATAATAATCTGCCTTCCTATTCTTACCACCAAAGTGGATAACCTCACACTTATCCACATTAAACTGCATCTGCCATGCATCCGCCCACTCACACAACCTGTCCAAGTCACCCTGCAACCTCAGCATCTTCCTCACAGTTCACACTGCCACCCAGCTTTGTGTCATCGCCAAATTTGCTAATGGTACTTTTAATCCCTTCATCCAAGTCATTAATGTAAATGATGGAGCGGAGGGGAGGGGTGGGGAGGTGAGGGGAGGGGTGAGGTGGGGAGGGGAGAAGAGGATCGAATGGAGGGGAAGGTGAGGGGAGGAGAGGGCAGGAGAGGGAAGGGGAGGAGAGGGTAGTAGAGGGGAGGGGGAGAAGAGGAGGGAATGGAGGGGAGGAGAGGGGAGGTGAGGGGAAGAGAGTGGAGGAGA